>NC_092343.1:124027500-124327500 GCF_046630445.1 Rutidosis leptorrhynchoides | reverse complement strand
TTAAATCAGAATCATCTAGTGATACCGATTCAACAAATTCAATTATGGAGAATCTGGAACCTTTAAGTATGGAAGACCGAATGAGAGCTAAACACACTGGCCAAGGTCACGCAATTACTCATCCAGACATTAATGCGCCAGATTATGAAATCAAAGGACAAATTCTACACATGGTGACTAATCAATGCCAATTTAGTGGTGCGCCGAAGGAAGATCCAAATGAACATCTACGTACCTTTAATAGGATCTGCACACTATTTAAAATTCGAGAAGTGGAGGATGAACAGATATATCTCATGTTATTTCCCTGGACTTTAAAGGGAGAAGCCAAAGATTGGTTAGAATCGTTACCTGAAGGGGCGATTGATACATGGGATGTTTTAGTTGACAAATTTCTTAAACAATTCTTTCCTGCATCTAAAGCCGTAAGACTTCAAGCAGAAATTGTTACGTTTACACAGAAACTGAATGAAACTCTATATGAGGCGTGGACAAGATATGGAAAGTTATTAAGAGGATGTCCGCAACATGGTTTAGACACCTGTCAAATAGTACAAATATTCTACCAAGGATGCGACATCACTACAAGAAAAGACATAGATATAGCAGCTGGTGGTTCTATTATGAAGAAAACCGAAACTGATGCTTACAAAATTATTGATAACACTGCTTCCCACTCACATGAGTGGCACCAAGAAAAAGATATCATTAGATCATCTAAAGCAGCTAGAGCCGATTCTAGTCATGACTTAGATTCCATTTCCGCAAAGATAGATGCTGTGGAGAGACGAATGGAAAAGATGACTAAGGATATTCACTCAATACGAATTAGTTGTGAGCAGTGTGGAGGACCACATTTGACAAAAGATTGTCTCAGTATTGAATTAACAATGGAACAAAGAGAGAATATTTCATACATAAACCAAAGGCCTGGAAATAATTATCAGAATAATTATCAACCGCCAAGACCAATTTACAATCAAAACCAGAATTATAACCAAAATATTCCATACAACAACCAACAAGGTCCTAGCAATCAACAAGTATCCAATAATACTTACAATCAGCAAAGACCTAATTTTCAAAACAAACCACCACAACAAACCGATGATAAAAAGCCGAATTTAGAAGATATGATGACGAAGCTAGTTGAAACTCAAACGCAGTTTTTCACATCTCAAAAACAAACTAATGAACAAAATGCTCAAGCATTTAGAAATCAACAAGCTTCTATTCAAAATCTGGAACAAGAAGTAAGTAACCTAGCAAGGTTAATAGGTGAAAGAAAACCGGGAAGTTTACCAAGCGATACAAATGCTAACCCCCGGAATGAAACAGCTAAAGCTATTACCACAAGAAGTGGTACAACACTTAAACCACCTGAAATACCTGTAATTTCTGATGAAACTATTCCAACTCCACAAGAACCACAACCTGATCAAGATAAGGAAAAAGAACCGGTAGTTGAAAAAGTTAATGAAGATAACACAGTTAAGGATAAACCTTATGTTAAACCATACCAACCACCACTTCCTTACCCGAGTAAAATGAAGAAAGAAAAACTTGAAGCCGAGCAATCCAAATTCTTGGATATGTTTAAATAGATAAATGTAAATCTTCCTTTCATTGATGTGATTTCAGGAATGCCAAGATATGCTAAATTCTTGAAAGATCTAATCTCAAATAGAAAGAAAATGGAAGAACTCTCGGCTGTTACTATGAATGCTAATTATTCAGCAGTGCTGTTGAATAAGATACCAGAAAAATTATATGATCCAGGAAGTTTCACAATTCCATGTTTTCTGGGTAGTCTTAGTTCAATAGAAGCATTGGCAGACTTAGGTGCTCGTATAAATCTAATGCCGTATTCACTATACACTAAACTAGACCTTGGAGAATTAAAACCAACCAGAATAAGCATACAACTAGCCGATAGATCAATAAAATATCCTAGAGGGATAATGGAGAACATGCTAGTTAAAGTTGGTACTATAGTATTTCCAGTAGATTTTGTTGTTTTGGACATGGAAGAAGATTCTCAAGTTCCTCTCATATTAGGAAGACCATTCTTAAACACGGCTAAAGCAATGATAGACGTGTTCGGTAAGAAACTGACCCTAAGTATAGAGGATGAGAGTGTTACCTTTTCAGTTGATAGAGCAATGCAACAACCACAATCTGCAGATGATACATGTTATTATATTCAAACTATAGATGCACATGCAGAATTATTAGAAGAATTTCCAGAATTACAAGGAACAGGAGAATGTTCTTTAGGAGAAGGTAATGAACCAATTGATGAAGCTGAAATGTTAGCTACACTTATAGCTAATGGATATGAACCAACAACAGAAGAAATTCAAATGCTAAAAGAAGAAGACAGATATCGATATAAATCATCGATAGAAGAACCTCCGAAATTAGAGTTAAAGCCACTTCCAAACCATTTGGAATACGCTTATTTACATGGTGAATCTGAATTACCTGTAATAATATCGTCTTCTCTTACTGAAAATGAGAAATCACAACTCATTTCTGTGTTGAAAGCTCATAAACCAGCCATTGCATGGAAGATTCATGATATTAAAGGAATAAGTCCTTCGTATTGCACACATAAAATCCTTATGGAAGAAGGTCATAAAACGTATGTGCAACGCCAACGAAGACTAAATCCTAATATGCAAGATGTAGTTAAGAAAGAGATTATTAAACTGCTAGATGCAGGTTTGATATATCCAATTTCTGATAGTCCATGGGTAAGCCCAGTTCAATGCGTACCTAAGAAGGGTGGCATGACTGTCATTACAAATGAGAAAAATGAGCTTATTCCTACTAGGACTGTAACAGGATGGCGTGTATGTATTGATTATAGAAAATTAAATGACGCCACCAGAAAAGGTCACTTTCCCTTACCTTTCATAGATCAAATGTTGGAAAGATTAGCCGGAAATAGTTACTATTGTTTTCTAGATGGATTTTCCGGATATTTTCAAATTCCAATAGCACCCGAAGATCAAGAGAAAACCACATTCACGTGCCCTTATGGTACTTTTGCTTACAAACGCATGCCATTTGGACTTTGCAACGCCCCTGCAACCTTTCAAAGATGCATGATGGCGATTTTTCATGACATGATAGAAGAATGCATGGAAGTATTCATGGATGACTTTTCAGTCTTCGGTGATACATTTAAATCATGTCTAGTTAATCTGGAACGAATGCTAATTAGATGCGAACAATCAAATCTAGTACTTAATTGGGAGAAATGCCATTTCATGGTTAAAGAAGGCATCGTTCTTGGACATAAAATTTCAAAAGAAGGAATTGAAGTGGATAGAGCTAAAGTAAATGTAATTGCTAAACTTCCACATCCCACAAATGTTAGAGGAGTTAGGAGTTTTCTAGGGCATGCCGGTTTTTACCGACGTTTCATAAAAGATTTTTCTAAAATTGCCACTCCTATGAATAAACTCCTAGAAAAGGATGCGCCATTCATCTTTTCAGATGAGTGTATCAAATCTTTTAATATTCTTAAAGAGAAACTCACTAATGCACCGATCATGATAACACCAAATTGGAATCTACCATTTGAACTAATGTGCGATGCAAGTGATTTTGCAATGGGAGCCGTTTTAGGACAAAGGATTGAAAAACGATTTCAACCTATATATTATGCTAGTAAGACGTTACAAGGAGCACAAACGAACTATACAACTACTGAAAAAGAACTCATTGCTATTGTCTTTGCTTTTGACAAATTTCGATCATATCTCGTTCTAGCAAAAACGGTGGTCTATACCGACCATTCTGCTCTTAGATACCTATTTT
Organism: Rutidosis leptorrhynchoides; assembly: GCF_046630445.1. Taxonomy (NCBI): domain Eukaryota; kingdom Viridiplantae; phylum Streptophyta; class Magnoliopsida; order Asterales; family Asteraceae; genus Rutidosis; species Rutidosis leptorrhynchoides. Next base: position 124,323,672 of record NC_092343.1, on the reverse strand, counting down.
CAAAACAAGATGCTAAACCAAGATTAATCCGTTGGATCTTACTCTTACAAGAGTTTGATATTGAAATCCGAGATAAAAGAGGAGCAGAAAATCTCGCCGCTGATCATCTTTCTCGTCTTGAAAATCCTGAGTTAGAAGTTCTAAATGAATCGGCCATACAAGACAACTTTCCTGATGAATATCTATTGAAGATAGATTATAAAGAAATCCCATGGTTTGCAGACTATGCAAACTACTTAGTTTGTGGATTCCTTGAAAAAGGATTATCGTACCAAAGACGAAAGAAATTCTTCAGTGATATAAAACACTATTTCTGGGAAGATCCACATCTGTTTAAAAGTTGTCCCGATGGAATAATACGCCGATGTGTATTTGGAGATGAAGCTAGTAAAATATTAAACCATTGTCACACAGGACCAACAGGAGGGCATTATGGGCCTCAACTAACAGCAAGAAAAGTTTATGAAGCTGGATTCTATTGGCCTACAATTTACAAAGACGCACACCTTCTTTGTAAATCCTGTGATGCATGTCAAAGGGCCGGAAAAATAAGTCAACGTGATGAAATGCCACAAAATGTCATCCAAGTATGTTAAGTATTTGACATTTGGGGTATTGACTTTATGGGTCCATTTCCAAAATCTCATAATAATCTATATATACTCGTAGCCATTGATTATGTATCTAAATGGGCGGAAGCACAAGCTCTCCCAACTAACGATGCACGAGTTGTAGTCAACTTTTTAAAACGTCTTTTTGCAAGGTTTGGAACACCGAAAGCTTTAATAAGTGATCGGGGTACTCATTTCTGTAATAATCAACTTGAGAAAGTTCTTAAAAGATATGGAGTAACTCATAAAATCTCTACCGCATATCATCCACAAACAAGTGGACAAGTTGAAAATACCAACCGAGCTTTAAAACGTATTCTAGAGAAAATCGTAGGATCAAATCCGAAGGAATGGTCCATTAAATTGGAGGATGCACTCTGGGCTTTTAGAACAGCCTACAAAACTCCAATTGGAACCACACCTTTTAGACTTGTTTATGGAAAAGCATGTCATCTTCCAGTAGAAATTGAACACAAAGCATTTTGGGCTTTGAAGACATGTAATCTTGATTTACATGAAGCCGGACGTCTACGATTAAGTCAACTAAACGAATTAGAAGAATTAAGACATGAAGCATACGAAAATTCGTTAATCTATAAAGAAAGAACGAAGAAATGGCATGATAAAAGAATCAGAAGTTCAAAAGAATTTAAAGAAGGAGACAGAGTTCTTCTTTTCAATTCACGATTCAAGCTATTTCCTGGAAAATTGAAATCAAGATGGTCTGGACCATTCATAGTCAAAAGAGTTTTCCCATACGGAACGATAGAATTGATAAATTCAAATGGGATTGAATTTAAAGTTAATGGTCACAGAGTTAAACATTACATACATGGTCCGATGGAAGTCGACAACGAAGTTAATCACAATTTCGACACCACAGCTAACTAAGTGTGGGGAGAATCAAGTCTTTAAAGGATAATATGTATTTCTGTTAGAGTTAGATTGTCTGTTTTCGTGTAGTTCTCGAAAATGGAACCCGAATGGTCTTTCCCTAGCAGACCCTAAAGAACTAGTCTTCTCCCCCCATTCTGAATTTTTATTTTTTTAGGTTTTTACGAAATGAAGACTGCCTGTGAACTAAACCATGGTCTAATGCTACACGCTTTGATCACTAAAAGAAATAATGACATACTACCAAGTGAAATAGTATCAGTAATCAGAGAAAGAATGGACGGAGTTAGAAAAGAATCCAGATGCGAAGATAATAAGTTACAATTTGGTAAAGGAAAATCAAAATCCGCAGCGAAAAGAAGAGCACGACACCTAGAAAGATGTCACAAATGCGGAAAATGGTCACATGGTGGTAAATGTTCAAATAATCAAACCTATTCAAATACCGAATTTGTTACTTTATGCAGAGACGGACCGTTCATATGTTTAGAAGAAAAGATACTGAATGCTCGAGGTTACGCCTATATAGCCATGGAAAACCAATTAAACCGACTATCTTATGAATGGGATAGATCATATAACTAAGAAATCTATTTCACAGGTATGTCTGTACAGTTTTTATTTTTATTTTTATTTTTAACCTTTTGATAATAAACGCTAATTTGTTCGCTAAAAAGTATTAAATTGGTATTAAATAAAATTAGGTTTGGCGACCGAAATTATTGATATCATTCAAAAAATTTATTACATCACTGCGAAATTTAACGTTTATTCTTAAGGTATAAATATCTTTAATCAATCAACCCAAAATATTTCAAAAATTCGTCATGAGTTAAATTAGGTCTTGGAACCGAAATTACTTTACCGAAAAGAGGGGCGCATATTTTTGATAATATTTGATTGATTAAAGTGGGATAAAAAGCCAAAAAGATTTTTAATTTTATTTTTACCATGTTTTTTAAAATTAATATTTAAATCTTAAATTAATATTGTAAACTTTGTAAAAACAATATTTTTAAAATTGTAAATATTTGAAAAATTAATATAAGTTTGGTGTGAATTTATAATATGAATTTTTAAAATTAAGTTTGGTGTGAATTTTTTAATTTTTAAAATATTAATTTTTAATTTAATGCATTTCAAATTTTAAGTTTGGTGTGAATTTTTAATATTAATTTTGAATTTTATATTTAAGTTGTGTGAATTTAAAAACAAAAATTTACTTTATCTCATTAAGTTAAGAATATGATTTTTAAAATTCGTCGTAAGTTGAAGACTAGGTCTTTGAACCGAAATTGTTTTACCCAAGGGAGGGACGAGAACTTTATTATCATTATTTTTAATCTTATTGATTTAAAGTATGCCAAAAACATTAAAAAATCCAAAAATCTTAGCTTTTAAAACAATCGCTACAAAAAGACAAATTTTAAAATTTTGTCGAGAGACGGACTAGGACATCGATCCGAAACGACCTCGTCCTAAATAACAAGGGAAACAAAATTTTAAAATTAATTTCTTAATTGTTTTCAAAAGTTAATGATTATAAAACAAAAAACAAAAAAAAAACAAACTCCGCGAGTCGCGGAGTTTGAAGTGCATTTCGCCGCGACTCGCGGAGGGGCCGGATTACAGAAAAAAAATAAAAAGAGCTGAACGATCAGTTTCAGTCCCCAACCCAAAAACTCAAAAACACAGCGAATTCTGCACGCGAAAAACCCGAAAAACACCCCCAAAAATCCCAATTTTTAACCGTTAATCACCAAATCTTTTGCTAAAATCATGTTAAGAAGGATGCTATCTAAGAATTACTCAATAAAAACGGTAAATTTCTACACCTAAACACCATTTAATTCGAAATTTGGTGTTCTTGAGCAATTTTTTCCCCAATTTGATTTTGATGCTTTTTAGTGTAATTATGCTTAAATTGTTTATGTATTATGCTTGTATAACCTAGATTGATGCTGTTTAACATGATTAGAAGCCTTAAACTTCAAATTTTGAATAATCTAGGGTTTGTGTTCTTGAGCAAATTTGGGGCTTTTTGATATAAACAGGTTATGGCCGATTTTTGTCATGAATTGTTGCTAAATTGAGTAGTGTAACATGTCTAGGTAGTTAAATGATCCAAACTTTGAGCCTAAACATGATTTTGAGAATTAAAGTGGACTTTTTCAAGTCTAAAATTCATGAACTTGATTTTTGAAAGATAATGCCATTTGAGACTTGTTTAATTGCTAGTAATGATTATTTTGACATGTTATTTGAGTTGAATGCTTATAAACTTGGCGAACATTTTTGTATATGCTTATTTGAAAAAGTGTAGATTTGATAAAAATGTGAAAATGAGCTTAAGTTTGATATAAATTGATAATGTAATTGTAATTATTTTGATTGATGATTTTGCTGACACTAATGCATATTTGGATGCACAAAAATTGTGTTTGATGTGTTTTGCAGAATGAAAGGGGTGAATCTTCATCCCAAGCCCGCAATGCTCCTGCTGAGAATTTGGAACAACATGAGGTGGATAACTACTACAAGCAGGATATACCTCATCCAGTCATGACCTTTTCCGATATGCACTTGGAAGAGTTGCACCCGAACCTGAGATTTGACAGACTTTGGATAGATTATCCAAAATATCAACGGGGTTTGCATACTCTTCATTCTAAGGTTGTTGAGGTACCGAGGGTCATAGAATGGGGACCCTTAGAAGCTGTAGAATTGGCCGGGCCAATTAGGGAATTACTTGTACAGAGGTATGGTAATTCTTCTTTTAATGACTGGGTACATTTATTCACCATACGTAGACCTGTATATAAAGTATGGTGTGAAGAATTGTTATGTAGTATAGAGTTGAATGATCGGGTAGCTAGTTTAACCGATCGTTCTTTTATTAGATTTTTGTTAGGCGGTTCGATGCGCCACATGTCTTTACTGGACATGGCTCAGGCTTTACGTATATATACGCCTGAGGAGTTAGCGTCTGCCGATTGTAGAGGATTGATACTAAACGGTAGAAAGATAGATGAAAATTTTGATACACACGGTGTGTGGAGTCAAATGACAAGCCATCACCGTTTCAAAGGGGGAAATTACTCTTATTTGGATATAGATAGAGCTGAATTAAGAGTGATACATAGGTTTTTAGCTAATTCGATTACACAAAGGGGTAAAAACAAGGAAAAAGTAAATGAACAGGATTTGTTTTACCATATGTGTATTCGAGACCCACAAAGCGCTGTAAGTATACCATATTGTGTGGGTTATTATTTATCAGCTATGGTTCGGGGGATGCGACCACATAGCATAATAGGAGGTGGTATTTTTATTACTTTGATTAGTGAATATCTCGGTGTGGATATAAGTCGGGGGGGATTATTACTAGAAGAGCCGGAACCCCGCGATACTATAGGTTTAAATGTATACCATGGTGCGAAAGTTTTGAAGAGGCGAAATAACGCCGCAGTACGATACCATGGTAGACATCCACAGGTGGAGAGAAACCAGCAGTAAGGTAATGTAGGAGGGGGGAATGAGATGCAAGAAATGCATAGGTTTATAGCTTCTCAGGAATACGAAAATGCTAGACAGAGAGCATTTGAAGATTGGCAAGTTCATCAGAACCAAATCATAGCTCATTGCCAACATATAGGTAGAAACTATATTCCTACACCGAAACCCATCTTCCCTCCTTGGTCTATAGAGATGCAGCCACCATATCCTACGTATGACCCTGCCGAAGCATTCTATAGCACCTATGTGAAATGTCCCGTTCTTATTGATTAAAAACGTTCCATATTAATTGATTTCGTTGCGAGGTTTTGACCTCTATATGAGACGTTTTTCAAAGACTGCATTCATTTTTAAACAAACCATAACCTTTATTTCATCAATAAAGGTTTAAAAAGCTTTATGTAGATTATCAAATAATGATAATCTAAAATATCCTGTTTACACACGACCATTACATAATGGTTTACAATACAAATATGTTACAACAAAATAAGTTTCTTGAATGCAGTTTTTACATAATATCATACAAGCATGGACTCCAAATCTTGTCCTTATTTAAGTATGCGACAGCGGAAGCTCTTAATAATCACCTGAGAATAAACATGCTTAAAACGTCAACAAAAATGTTGGTGAGTTATAGGTTTAACCTATATATATCAAATCGTAACAATAGACCACAAGATTTCATATTTCAATACACATCCCATACATAGAGATAAAAATCATTCATATGGTGAACACCTGGTAACCGACAATAACAAGATGCATATATAAGAATATCCCCATCATTCCGGGACACCCTTCGGATATGATATAAATTTCGAAGTACTAAAGCATCCGGTACTTTGGATGGGGTTTGTTAGGCCCAATAGATCTATCTTTAGGATTCGCGTCAATTAGGGTGTCTGTTCCCTAATTCTTAGATTACCAGACTTAATAAAAAGGGGCATATTCGATTTCGATAATTCAACCATAGAATGTAGTTTCACGTACTTGTGTCTATTTTGTAAATCATTTATAAAACCTGCATGTATTCTCATCCCAAAAATATTAGATTTTAAAAGTGGGACTATAACTCACTTTCACAGATTTTTACTTCGTCGGGAAGTAAGACTTGGCCACTGTTGATTCACGAACCTATAACAATATATACATATATATTAAAGTATGTTCAAAATATATTTACAACACTTTTAATATATTTTGATGTTTTAAGTTTATTAAGTCAGCTGTCCTCGTTAGTAACCTATAACTAGTTGTCCACAGTTAGATGTACAGAAATAAATCGATAAATATTATCTTGAATCAATCCACGACCCAGTGTATACGTATCTCAGTATTGATCACAACTCAAACTATATATATTTTGGAATCAACCTCAACCCTGTATAGCTAACTCCAACATTCACATATAGAGTGTCTATGGTTGTTCCGAAATATATATAGATGTGTCGACATGATAGGTCGAAACATTGTATACGTGTCTATGGTATCTCAAGATTACATAATATACAATACAAGTTGATTAAGTTATGGTTGGAATAGATTTGTTACCAATTTTCACGTAGCTAAAATGAGAAAAATTATCCAATCTTGTTTTACCCATAACTTCTTCATTTTAAATCCGTTTTGAGTGAATCAAATTGCTATGGTTTCATATTGAACTCTATTTTATGAATCTAAACAGAAAAATTATAGGTTTATAGTCGGAAAAATAAGTTACAAGTCGTTTTTGTAAAGGTAGTCATTTCAGTCGAAAGAACGACGTCTAGATGACCATTTTAGAAAACATACTTCCACTTTGAGTTTAACCATAATTTTTGGATATAGTTTCATGTTCATAATAAAAATCATTTTCTCAGAATAACAACTTTTAAATCAAAGTTTATCATAGTTTTTAATTAACTAACCCAAAACAGCCCGCGGTGTTACTACGACGGCGTAAATCCGGTTTTACAGTGTTTTTCGTGTTTCCAGGTTTTAAATCATTAAGTTAGCATATCATATAGATATAGAACATGTGTTTAGTTGATTTTAAAAGTCAAGTTAGAAGGATTAACTTTTGTTTGCGAACAAGTTTAGAATTAACTAAACTATGTTCTAGTGATTACAAGTTTAAACCTTCGAATAAGATAGCTTTATATGTATGAATCGAATGATGTTATGAACATCATTACTACCTTAATTTCCTTGGATAAACCTACTGGAAAAGAGAAAAATGGATCTAGCTTCAATGGATCCTTGGATGGCTCGAAGTTCTTGAAGCAGAATCATGACACGAAAACAAGTTCAAGTAAGATCATCACTTGAAATAAGATTGTTATAGTTATAGAAATTGAATCAAAGTTTGAATATGATTATTACCTTGTATTAGAATGATAACCTACTGTAAGAAACAAAGATTTCTTGAGGTTGGATGATCACCTTACAAGATTGGAAGTGAGCTAGCAAACTTGAAAGTATTCTTGATTTTATGAAACTAGAACTTTTGGAATTTATGAAGAACACTTAGAACTTGAAGATAGAACTTGAGAGAGTTCAATTAGATGAAGAAAATTGAAGAATGAAAGTGTTTGTAGGTGTTTTTGGTCGTTGGTGTATGGATTAGATATAAAGGATATGTAATTTTGTTTTCATGTAAATAAGTCATGAATGATTACTCATATTTTTGTAATCTTATGAGATATTTCATGCTAGTTGCCAAATGATGGTTCCCACATGTTTTAGGTGACTCACATGGGCTGCTAAGAGCTGATCATTGGAGTGTATATACCAATAGTACATACATCTAAAAGCTGTGTATTGTACGAGTACGAATACGGGTGCATACGAGTAGAATTGTTGATGAAACTGAACGAGAATGTAATTGTAAGCATTTTTGTTAAGTAGAAGTATTTTGATAAGTGTATTGAAGTCTTTCAAAAGTGTATAAATACATATTAAAACACTACATGTATATACATTTTAACCGAGTCGTTAAGTCATCGTTAGTCGTTACATGTAAGTGTTGTTTTGAAACCTTTAGGTTAACGATCTTGTTAAATGTTGTTAACCCAATGTTTATAATATCAAAAGAGATTTTAAATTATTATATTATCATGATATTATGATGTACGAATATCTCTTAATATGATATATATACATTAAATGTCGTTACAACGATAAACGTTACATATATGTCTCGTTTCAAAATCATTAAGTTAGTAGTCTTGTTTTTACATATGTAGTTCATTGTTAATATAATTAATGATATGTTTACTTATCATAATATCATGTTAACTATATATATAACCATATATATGTCATCATATAGTTTTTTTTTTACAAGTTTTAACGTTCGTGAATCACCGGTCAACTTGGGTGGTCAATTGTCTATATGAAACCTATTTCAATTAATCAAGTCTTAACAAGTTTGATTGCTTAACATGTTGGAAACATTTAATCATGTAAATATCAATCTCAATTAATATATATAAACATGGAAAAGTTCGGGTCACTACAGTACCTACCCGTTAAATAAATTTCGTCCCGAAATTTTAAGCTGTTGAAGGTGTTGACGAATCTTCTGGAAATAGATGCGGGTATTTCTTCTTCATCTGATCTTCACGCTCCCAGGTGAACTCGGGTCCTCTATGAGCATTCCATCGAACCTTAACAATTGGTATCTTGTTTTGCTTAAGTCTTTTAACCTCACGATCCATTATTTCGACGGGTTCTTCGATGAATTGAAGTTTTTCGTTGATTTGGATTTCATCTAACGGAATAGTGAGATCTTCTTTAGCAAAACATTTCTTTAAATTCGAGACGTGGAAAGTGTTATGTACAGCCGCGAGTTGTTGAGGTAACTCTAGTCGGTAAGCTACTGGTCCGACACGATCAATAATCTTGAATGGTCCAATATACCTTGGATTTAATTTCCCTCGTTTACCAAATCGAACAACGCCTTTCCAAGGTGCAACTTTAAGCATGACCATCTCTCCAATTTCAAATTCTATATCTTTTCTTTTAATGTCAGCGTAGCTCTTTTGTCGACTTTGGGCGGTTTTCAACCGTTGTTGAATTTGGATGATCTTCTCGGTAGTTTCTTGTATAATCTCCGGACCCGTAATCTGTCTATCCCCCACTTCACTCCAACAAATCGGAGACCTGCACTTTCTACCATAAAGTGCTTCAAACGGCGCCATCTCAATGCTTGAATGGTAGCTGTTGTTGTAGGAAAATTCTGCTAACGGTAGATGTCGATCCCAACTGTTTCCGAAATCAATAACACATGCTCGTAGCATGTCTTCAAGCGTTTGTATCGTCCTTTCGTTCTGCCCATCAGTTTGTGGATGATAGGCAGTACTCATGTCTAGACGAGTTCCTAATGCTTGCTGTAATGTCTGCCAGAATCTTGAAATAAATCTGCCATCCCTATCAGAGATAATAGAGATTGGTATTCCATGTCTGGAGACGACTTCCTTCAAATACAGTCGTGCTAACTTCTCCATCTTGTCATCTTCTCTTATTGGCAGGAAGTGTGCTGATTTGGTGAGACGATCAACTATCACCCAAATAGTATCAAAACCACTTGCAGTCCTTGGCAATTTAGTGATGAAATCCATGGTAATGTTTTCCCATTTCCATTCCGGGATTTCGGGTTGTTGAAGTAGACCTGATGGTTTCTGATGCTCAGCTTTGACCTTAGAACATGTTAAACATTCTCCTACGTATTTAGCAACATCGGCTTTCATACCCGGCCACCAAAAATGTTTCTTGAGATCCTTGTACATCTTCCCCGTTCCAGGATGTATTGAGTATCTGGTTTTATGAGCTTCTCTAAGTACCATTTCTCTCATATCTCCAAATTTTGGTACCCAAATCCTTTCAGCCCTATACCGGGTTCCGTCTTCCCGAATATTAAGATGCTTCTCCGATCCTTTGGGTATTTCATCCTTTAAATTTCCCTCTTTTAAAACTCCTTGTTGCGCCTCCTTTATTTGAGTAGTAATGTTATTATGAATCATTATATTCATAGATTTTACTCGAATGGGTTCTCTGTCCTTCCTGCTCAAGGCATCGGCTACCACATTTGCCTTCCCCGGGTGATAACGAATCTCAAAGTCGTAATCATTCAATAATTCAATCCACCTACGCTGCCTCATATTCAGTTGTTTCTGATTAAATATGTGTTGAAGACTTTTGTGGTCGGTATATATAATACTTTTGACCCCATATAAGTAGTGCCTCCAAGTCTTTAATGCAAAAACAACCGCGCCTAATTCCAAATCATGCGTCGTATAATTTTGTTCGTGAATCTTCAATTGTCTAGACGCATAAGCAATCACCTTCGTTCGTTGCATTAATACACAACCGAGACCTTGCTTTGATGTATCACAATAAATCACAAAATCATCATTCCCTTCAGGCAATGACAATATAGGTGCCGTAGTTAGCTTTTTCTTCAATAACTGAAACGCTTTCTCTTGTTCATCATTCCATTCAAATTTCTTCCCTTTATGCGTTAATGCAGTCAAGGGTTTTGCTATTCTGGAAAAGTCTTGGATGAACCTTCTGTAGTAACCAGCTAGTCCTAAAAACTGGCGTATGTGTTTCGGAGTTTTCGGGGTTTCCCACTTTTCAACAGTTTCTATCTTTGCCGGATCCACCTTAATACCTTCTTTGTTCACTATGTGACCGAGGAATTGAACTTCTTCCAACCAAAATGCACACTTTGAAAACTTAGCGTACAATTCTTCCTTCCTCAATACTTCTAACACCTTTCTCAAATGTTCACCGTGTTCTTGGTCATTCTTTGAGTAAATAAGTATGTCATCAATGAAAACAATGACAAACTTGTCAAGGTATGGTCCACACACTCGGTTCATAAGGTCCATGAACACAGCTGGTGCATTAGTTAAACCAAACGGCATGACCATAAACTCGTAATGATCGTAACGTGTTCTGAAAGCAGTCTTTGGAATATCATCTTCTTTCACCCGCATTTGATGATACCCGGAACGTAAGTCAATCTTTGAATAAATAGACGAGCCTTGTAGTTGATCAAATAAGTCGTCGATTCTCGGTAGTAGGTAGCGGTTCTTGATGGTAAGTTTGTTCAACTCTCGGTAGTCGATACACAACCTGAATGTACCATCTTTCTTCTTGACAAACAAAACAGGAGCTCCCCACGGTGATGTGCTTGGTCGAATGAAACTACGCTCTAAAAGTTCTTGTAATTGGCTTTGTAGTTCTTTCATCTCGCTGGGTGCGAGTCTGTAAGGAGCACGAGCTATTGGGGCAGCTCCTGGTACAAGATCTATTTGAAATTCAACGGATCGATGTGGGGGTAATCCCGGTAATTCTTTCGGAAATACATCAGGAAATTCTTTTGCGACGGGAACATCATTGATGCTCTTTTCTTCAGTTTGTACTTTCTCGACGTGTGCTAGAACATCATAGCAACCTTTTCTTATTAGTTTTTGTGCTTTCAAATTACTAATAAGATGTAGCTTCGTGTTGCCCTTTTCTCCGTACACCATTAAGGGTTTTCCTTTTTCTCGTATAATGCGAATTGCATTTTTGTAACAAACGATCTCCGCTTTCACTTCTTTCAACCAGTCCATACCGATTATCACATCAAAACTCCCTAACTCTACTGGTATCAAATCAATCTTAAATGTTTCGCTAACCAGTTTAATTTCTCGATTCCGACATATATTATCTGCTGAAATTAATTTACCATTTGCTAATTCGAGTAAAAATTTACTATCCAAAGGCGTCAATGGACAACTTAATTTAGCACAAAAATCTCTACTCATATAGCTTCTATCCGCACCCGAATCAAATAAAACGTAAGCAGATTTATTGTCAATAAGAAACGTACCCGTAACAAGCTCCGGGTCTTCCTGTGCCTCTGCCGCATTAATATTGAAAACTCTTCCACGGCCTTGTCCATTCGTGTTCTCCTGGTTCGGGCAATTTCTAATAATGTGGCCCGGTTTTCCACATTTATAACAAACTACATTGGCATAACTTGCTCCGACACTACTTGCTCCGCCATTACTCGTTCCGACACCATTTGTTCCTTTCGTTCTATTAACCCCTGGTCCGTAGACCTCACACTTCGCCGCGCTATGACCATTTCTTTTACACTTGTTGCAAAATTTGGTGCAGAACCCCGAGTGATTCTTTTCACACCTTTGGCATAGCTGCTTCTGATTGTTGTTGTTGTTGCGGTTATTGTTGTTGTTGGGATGATTGTTGTAGTTGCTGTTGTTGTTGTTGTTGTTGTTGTTGGGCCGTTTGTTGTAGTTGCGATTGATGTTGCGATTGTTGGGATAATTGTTGCGATTATTGTTGTAATTGCTGTTGTTGTTGTATTGGTGATTCTTATCACCGTTTTCCTCCCACTTTCTTTTGACTTGCTTCACATTGGCCTCTTCAGCAGTCTGTTCTTTAATTCTATCTTCAATCTGGTTCACTAGTTTGTGAGCCATTCTACATGCCTGTTGTATGGAGGCGGGCTCGTGTGAACTTATATCTTCTTGGATTCTTTCCGGTAATCCTTTCACAAACGCGTCGATCTTCTCTTCCTCATCTTCGAATGCTCCCGGACACAATAGGCACAATTCTGTGAATCGTCTTTCGTACGTGGTAATATCAAATCCTTGGGTTCGTAACCCTCTAAGTTCTGTCTTGAGCTTATTGACCTCGGTTCTGGGACGGTACTTCTCGTTCATCAAGTGCTTGAATGCTGACCACGGTAGTGCGTACGCATCATCTTGTCCCACTTGCTCTAGATAGGTATTCCACCATGTTAACGCAGAACCTGTGAAGGTATGCGTAGCGCACTTCACTTTGTCCTCTTCAGTACACTTACTTATGGCAAACACCGATTCGACCTTCTCGGTCCACCGTTTCAATCCGATCGGTCCTTCGGTTCCATCAAATTCCAAAGGTTTGCAGGCAGTGAATTCTTTGTAGGTGCATCCTACACGATTTCCTGTACTGCTAGATCCAAGGTTATTGTTGGTATGTAGCGCAGCCTGTACTGCGGCTATGTTTGAAGCTAGAAAAGTACGGAATTCCTCTTCATTCATATTCACGGTGTGTCGAGTAGTCGGTGCCATTTCCTTCAAAATAGTTAAATGGAACAAGTTAATCATACAGAATATTAAGAGTAGTTAATAGTATTTCGTAGCATAATATGAACTCATTTATAAAAGCTTTTTCTTCATATTAGCGTTTTATAAGTTTAAATTCGGGTAGTACCTACCCGTTAAGTTCATACTTAGTAGCTAATATACAATTCAACTACTACAATTCTATATGAAAAACTGATTGTAATAATATTTCGCGTTCAAACTTTTATACAATATTTTACAAACTTACAATACCGCTTATTTTACATAAAGCATGAAATATAGCACACAATAACTTTGATACAAGATAGTTGTGAAGACAATTCTAGCTAGTACACAAGTCGTTCGGCAAAGGCAATAAAGACACGTAATTCATACGTCCAGAAACAAGTCATGCATTCTGGTTTTACTAGGACTACTTCCCATCCTTGGTCTTGTGCAACATAACCGTTATGGCCGTTGATAAGACAGCGTGTTGTAACATCATCAAAGGGACGAGGGTTACGTAATGTCCAACAGTCCCGTAACAATCTAAAAACCTCATTTCTTACCCCAATTACCGACTCCGTCACTTGTGGAAACGTTTTGTTTAATAGTTGTAGCCCGATGTTCTTGTTCTCACTTTGGTGAGAAGCGAACATTACTAATCCGTAAGCATAACATGCTTCTTTATGTTGCATGTTAGCCGCTTTTTCTAAATCACGAAGTCCAATATTCGGATATATTGAGTCAAAATAATTTCTTAACCCGTTGCGTAAAATAGCATTTGGGTTCCCCGCAATATATGCGTCAAAGTAAACACATCGTAACTTATGGGTTTCCCAATGTGCTATCCCCCATCTTTCAAACGAAAGTCTCTTATAAACCAAGACATTCTTGGAACGTTCTTCGAATGTCTTACAAACTGATCTAGCCTTAAATAGTTGTGCCGAGGAATTCTGGCCGACTCTAGACAAGATTTCATCAATCATGTCTCCAGGTAGGTCTCTTAAAATATTGGGTTGTCTATCCATTTTGTGTTTTTAAACTATAAAATAGACAAGAGTTAGATTCATAAAAAAAATACTTATTAATACAAGCAATTTTTACATATATCATAAAGCATACGAACACTATATTACATATATTACACCACACGAATACAACTATCTTATTCCGACTCGCTCGTTTCTTCTTCTTCGGTTTTGGTTCGTTTTGCCAAGTTTCTAGGGATATATGATGTTCCCCTAATACGAGCCGTCGTGATCCACATTGGTTTAGAAAAACCTGGTGGTTTAGAGGTTCCCGGGTCATTGTTACAACTTAAGGACTTCGGGGGTTGACGATACATATAAAGTTCATCGGGGTTGGAATTAGATTTCTCTATTTTTATGCCCTTTCCCTTATTATTTTCTTTTGCCTTTTTAAATTCAGTTGGGGTAATTTCTATAACATCATTGGAATTCTCGTCGGAATCCGATTCGTCGGAGAATTGGTAATCCTCCCAATATTTTGCTTCCTTGGCGGAAACACCATTGACCATAATTAACCTTGGTCGGTTGGTTGAGGATTCTCTTTTACTTAACCGTTTTATTATTTCCCCCACCGGTTCCGATTCTTCTTCCGGTTCCAATTCTTCTTCCGGTTCCGACTCCTCTTCCGGTTCCTCTTCGGGAACTTGTGAATCAGTCCACGAATCATTCCAATTTACATTTGACTCTTCATTATTATTAGGTGAGTCAATGGGACTTGTTCTAGAGGTAGACATCTATCACATAATATCAAACACGTTAAGAGATTAATATATCACATAATATTCATATGTTAAAAATATATAGTTTCCAACAAAAATGTTAAGCAATCATTTTTAAAGAAAACACGGTCGAAGTCCAGAATCACTAATGCATCCTAACAAACTCGATAAGACACACTAATGCAAATTTTCTGGTTCTCTAAGACCAACGCTCGGATACCAACTGAAATGTCCCGTTCTTATTGATTAAAAACGTTCCATATTAATTGATTTCGTTGCGAGGTTTTGACCTCTATATGAGACGTTTTTCAAAGACTGCATTCATTTTTAAACAAACCATAACCTTTATTTCATCAATAAAGGTTTAAAAAGCTTTATGTAGATTATCAAATAATGATAATCTAAAATATCCTGTTTACACACGACCATTACATAATGGTTTACAATACAAATATGTTACAACAAAATAAGTTTCTTGAATGCAGTTTTTACATAATATCATACAAGCATGGACTCCAAATCTTGTCCTTATTTAAGTATGCGACAGCGGAAGCTCTTAATAATCACCTGAGAATAAACATGCTTAAAACGTCAACAAAAATGTTGGTGAGTTATAGGTTTAACCTATATATATCAAATCGTAACAATAGACCACAAGATTTCATATTTCAATACACATCCCATACATAGAGATAAAAATCATTCATATGGTGAACACCTGGTAACCGACAATAACAAGATGCATATATAAGAATATCCCCATCATTCCGGGACACCCTTCGGATATGATATAAATTTCGAAGTACTAAAGCATCCGGTACTTTGGATGGGGTTTGTTAGGCCCAATAGATCTATCTTTAGGATTCGCGTCAATTAGGGTGTCTGTTCCCTAATTCTTAGATTACCAGACTTAATAAAAAGGGGCATATTCGATTTCGATAATTCAACCATAGAATGTAGTTTCACGTACTTGTGTCTATTTTGTAAATCATTTATAAAACCTGCATGTATTCTCATCCCAAAAATATTAGATTTTAAAAGTGGGACTATAACTCACTTTCACAGATTTTTACTTCGTCGGGAAGTAAGACTTGGCCACTGTTGATTCACGAACCTATAAAAATATATACATATATATTAAAGTATGTTCAAAATATATTTACAACACTTTTAATATATTTTGATGTTTTAAGTTTATTAAGTCAGCTGTCCTCGTTAGTAACCTATAACTAGTTGTCCACAGTTAGATGTACAGAAATAAATCGATAAATATTATCTTGAATCAATCCACGACCCAGTGTATACGTATCTCAGTATTGATCACAACTCAAACTATATATATTTTGGAATCAACCTCAACCCTGTATAGCTAACTCCAACATTCACATATAGAGTGTCTATGGTTGTTCCGAAATATATATAGATGTGTCGACATGATAGGTCGAAACATTGTATACGTGTCTATGGTATCTCAAGATTACATAATATACAATACAAGTTGATTAAGTTATGGTTGGAATAGATTTGTTACCAATTTTCACGTAGCTAAAATGAGAAAAATTATCCAATCTTGTTTTACCCATAACTTCTTCATTTTAAATCCGTTTTGAGTGAATCAAATTGCTATGGTTTCATATTGAACTCTATTTTATGAATCTAAACAGAAAAATTATAGGTTTATAGTCGGAAAAATAAGTTACAAGTCGTTTTTGTAAAGGTAGTCATTTCAGTCGAAAGAACGACGTCTAGATGACCATTTTAGAAAACATACTTCCACTTTGAGTTTAACCATAATTTTTGGATATAGTTTCATGTTCATAATAAAAATCATTTTCTCAGAATAACAACTTTTAAATCAAAGTTTATCATAGTTTTTAATTAACTAACCCAAAACAGCCCGCGGTGTTACTACGACGGCGTAAATCCGGTTTTACGGTGTTTTTCGTGTTTCCAGGTTTTAAATCATTAAGTTAGCATATCATATAGATATAGAACATGTGTTTAGTTGATTTTAAAAGTCAAGTTAGA
This sequence comes from Rutidosis leptorrhynchoides, assembly GCF_046630445.1. Lineage (NCBI taxonomy): Eukaryota > Viridiplantae > Streptophyta > Magnoliopsida > Asterales > Asteraceae > Rutidosis > Rutidosis leptorrhynchoides. Next base: position 124,306,768 of record NC_092343.1, on the reverse strand, counting down.
AGGATTAACTTTTGTTTGCGAACAAGTTTAGAATTAACTAAACTATGTTCTAGTGATTACAAGTTTAAACCTTCGAATAAGATAGCTTTATATGTATGAATCGAATGATGTTATGAACATCATTACTACCTTAATTTCCTTGGATAAACCTACTGGAAAAGAGAAAAATGGATCTAGCTTCAATGGATCCTTGGATGGCTCGAAGTTCTTGAAGCAGAATCATGACACGAAAACAAGTTCAAGTAAGATCATCACTTGAAATAAGATTGTTATAGTTATAGAAATTGAACCAAAGTTTGAATATGATTATTACCTTGTATTAGAATGATAACCTACTGTAAGAAACAAAGATTTCTTGAGGTTGGATGATCACCTTACAAGATTGGAAGTGAGCTAGCAAACTTGAAAGTATTCTTGATTTTATGAAACTAGAACTTTTGGAATTTATGAAGAACACTTAGAACTTGAAGATAGAACTTGAGAGAGTTCAATTAGATGAAGAAAATTGAAGAATGAAAGTGTTTGTAGGTGTTTTTGGTCGTTGGTGTATGGATTAGATATAAAGGATATGTAATTTTGTTTTCATGTAAATAAGTCATGAATGATTACTCATATTTTTGTAATCTTATGAGATATTTCATGCTAGTTGCCAAATGATGGTTCCCACATGTGTTAGGTGACTCAAATGGGCTGCTAAGAGCTGATCATTGGAGTGTATATACCAATAGTACATACATCTAAAAGCTGTGTATTGTACGAGTACGAATACGGGTGCATACGAGTAGAATTGTTGATGAAACTGAACGAGAATGTAATTGTAAGCATTTTTGTTAAGTAGAAGTATTTTGATAAGTGTATTGAAGTCTTTCAAAAGTGTATAAATACATATTAAAACACTACATGTATATACATTTTAACCGAGTCGTTAAGTCATCGTTAGTCGTTACATGTAAGTGTTGTTTTGAAACCTTTAGGTTAACGATCTTGTTAAATGTTGTTAACCCAATGTTTATAATATCAAAAGAGATTTTAAATTATTATATTATCATGATATTATGATGTACGAATATCTCTTAATATGATATATATACATTAAATTTCGTTACAACGATAAACGTTACATATATGTCTCGTTTCAAAATCATTAAGTTAGTAGTCTTGTTTTTACATATGTAGTTCATTGTTAATATAATTAATGATATGTTTACTTATCATAATATCATGTTAACTATATATATAACCATATATATGTCATCATATAGTTTTTTTTTTACAAGTTTTAACGTTCGTGAATCACCGGTCAACTTGGGTGGTCAATTGTCTATATGAAACCTATTTCAATTAATCAAGTCTTAACAAGTTTGATTGCTTAACATGTTGGAAACATTTAATCATGTAAATATCAATCTCAATTAATATATATAAACATGGAAAAGTTCGGGTCACTACACTATGGTTATGCCTGGAACCCCTATTGGTACCAATATCATCCTTAGTTTACTTATTATTTTATTTTTATTTTGTAATTTGTAATTATTGATACATTTAATATTTTTGTTAATATTGTAATCATTTTTATAATTATCTAACTTTTATTCTTAGATTTTAATAATTTTTTGAATGTGGGGTAATATACCAAACTTCAAAAATATGTATATATGTTTGCAGTTTATCTTATGTACACAACAGGGTAAAACAACGCATTTTCAAAGACTGGCATTAAGTTCAGCAAAAGCAACTAATTTTGACGACAAGATGCAAAATATATGTGAAATAACAACAAGACGGAATGAACAAATGATGTGCACCATTTATCATTCAGCAAACAAACGCCAATATAATTGGAAACTTTGGTAAAAATTTAATCATTTTCACACTAATCACCCTCAATAATTTAAATTGTTACTGATTTCTTGCAAATGAGGGCATTGCAAGATCTTAAGTGTGGGAAGGGGTTAAATTCTTTCGGATTTTAAAATTTTTTTTACTTTATACACTTGGTTACCATTAAAAATACTAGTAAAGCAGTAGTTATATTAGAATCTAGTGCTCTCTGATAAAAAAGAACAGCCCTAGTCTTATATACTGACTACCCAATTCTAGTAAAATTTTTCAAAATTTTCAATTAAATGAATTCAAAATCATGTTTATACATATTTATGAACGATAAAACTAGGTTTTAACACCGAAATTATTGTTACCTCGGAAAGGACATAAATTAAGAAACAAACTAAAATGTCAAAATTCATTTAAAATGGAATAGAGGACGATAAAAAGAAAAATAAAAAGCCAAGTGTGGAAAAATTTACCAAGTTATTTTAAACATATGTCACATATATCTGTAACAAATAACTGAAAATACTTTTGCTTTGGACTAAACTAAACTGTTTTACCCGATGAAAGAAAAGAAGAGATGGATCTACACGATGAATCAATTCCATCATTAAAAGGAAGTAAAGTCTTCCGAAAAAGACACGCGCTTCTTGATTTAGGTCATGAAGTTGTCGTCCAGACCAGCTGTAGGTTGACGAAAAATCTAGAAAAGTCATCACTAAAATCGGTTGGAAATCCACGGACCTCAGCATTAAACAGGGTCACCAAGTGGTCAGATTTATCCTAACCATGAGAAGGATTTATCTCGTACAATGGGGGGGCACCATGCAAATTAGCTGGACAAGACTAATGAATCAGATCCCCAGAAAGGATAATCTCCTTAAAGATTAAAAATCAGCTTTTAAGACTGATATTACTCAATCCTAGAGATTGACCTTAAAGATTGAGAATTCAAACTCATGGAATTCAATGATATCTAAACTCGAGCTTGAACGAGAAAATATTTTGATCAAAATTATAAACCGATTTGTTTTCTGAAAACCCTATTTTCAATGCGTTCATTACCATTGAACGTAAAATCCTAGGAATTCACCTGGAATTCATTAGGTCACCTGAACTAAATCGGGTGTCAACCGTAAGAACGGTGGTTGCATAGCATGGTCAAAGACAGGACCTTGTGCCAGACCGAAAAATTATAAGGGTGAGCTTTACTATTGCTCCTACCAAGGATAGTAATTGCGTCCGACACGTTATAGACCATAATCAAAAGCATGCCACGGGACATTGCCTTAACAGTTGCTTGTTCAACGCTTTCCTTTACAACCGGACGGTAGTTTGCCGAAAGGTAATATACGGAACAAGTAAACTGGACGTGTTGCTTTCCTAATACAAGGTTAGCAAGTGGGTGACACAAAACCATAAGTTTTGAGCTAAAATTTTCAAATCTGAAACCCACCAAACCCACAAAAATATTTTGCAAACACCGGTAAAGGGTTATTCCGGAAAACTTATCTAGGGTAAAAACTAGATTTAATTTTCAAAAGATCAAATGTTTTCATAAAGATCCAATTTCCTTAATGGATCTAATTTTTTATAGTCATGTGGGACTGTAAACCATATCGTTACTACCATTGTTTATACCGCCATATAGAAATCACTGATGTACAAAGTGTGAAGAATAAAGAAGTGATTCTAGTATTTCAAGACAATATTGCTTGAGGACAAGCAACGCTCAAGTGTGGGAATATTTGATAATGCTAAAAACGAACATATATTTCATAGCATTATTCCTCAAGAAAGACAAGCTTTTAGTTGCAATTGTTCTATTTACAAGTGATATTCGTTTAAATAATAAAAGGTGAAGACAAAAGACAGATTCGACGAATTGAAGACGCAAACGACCAAAAAGCTCAAAAGAACAAAAGACAATCAAAGAGGTTCCAATTATTGATAAGAAACGTCTCGAAATCACAAGAGTACAAGATTCAAAACGCAAAGTACAAAATATAAAATTGTACGCAAGGACGTTCGAAAATCTGGAACCGGAACCAGAGTCAACTCTCAACGCTCGACGCAACGGACTAAAAATTACAAGTTAACTATGTATATAAATATAATATAATATATAATTAATTATATTAATTATATATATATTATATTTATAAATAAAAAAAACCGTCGGCAGAGAAAGACTCCAAGGACTGAGCTGTAAATTCATTCTCCGCGACTCACGGAGATTGAAGAGGATTTCACCGCGAGTCGCGGAGCCCCAAAAATCAACTTTTCCTATAAAAGCAACCGAATTCTGATCGCAATTCATAATCTTTTTCTCTCTTCTCTCATATATACGTAAAATATATATATATAATTTATATTTTAATTTTAATTTTAATTTTAATTATAATTCTAATAATAAGGGTATGTTAGCGAATGTTGTAAGGGTGTAAGTCGAAATTCTGTCCGTGTAACGCTACGCTATTTTTAATCATTGTAAGTTATGTTCAACCTTTGTATATTAATGTCTCGTAGCTAAGTTATTATTATGCTTATTTAAAACGAAGTAATCATGATGTTGGGCTAATTACTAAAATTAGGTAATTGGGCTTTGTACCATAATTGGGGTTTGGACAAAAGAACGACACTTGTGGAAATTAGACTATGGGCTATTAATGGGCTTTATATTTGTTTAACTAAATGATAGTTTGTTAATGTTAATATAAAGATTTACAATTGGGCGTCCCTATAAATTACCATATACACTCGATCGGACACGATGGGCGGGGTATTTATATGTACGAATAATCGTTCATTTAACCGGACACGGGAATGGATTAATAGCCACTAGAATAATTAAAACAGGGGTGAAATTACATTCAAGGGTAATTGGTGTAATTGTTAACAAAGTAGTAAAACCTTGGTTTACACGCAGTTGATAACCTGGTGTATTCATTAAACAAAGTATTAAAACCTTGTTACAATTCGAATCCCCAATTAGTTGGAATATTTAACTTCGGGTATAATAATAATTTGACGAGGACACTCGCACTTTATATTTATGACTGATGGACTGTTATGGACAAAAACCAGACGGACATATTAAATAATCCAGGACAAAGGACAATTAACCCATGGGCATAAAACTAAAATCAACACGTCAAACATCATGATTACGGAAGTTTAAATAAGCATAATTCTTTTATTTCATATTTAATTTCCTTTATTTTATATTTAATTGCACTTCTAATTATCGCATTTTTTATTGTTATTATATTTAATTGCATTTTTAATTATCGTACTTTTTAATTATCGCAAGTTTATTTTATCGCTCTTTTATTATTCGCAATTTCATTATCGTTATTTACTTTACGCTTTAAATTAAGTCTTTTATTTATTTAATATTTTACATTAGGTTTTAACTGCGACTAAAGTTTTAAAATCGACAAACCGGTCATTAAACGGTAAAACCCCCCTTTATAATAATAATATTACTTATATATATGTTTGTATTTTTATAAAAGTAAACTAATATAGCGTTACTCTTTGTTTAAAGATTTCCCTGTGGAACGAACCGGACTTACTAAAAACTACACTACTGTACGATTAGGTACACTGCCTATAAGTGTTGTAGCAAGGTTTAAGTATATCCATTCTATAAATAAATAAATATCTTGTGTAAAATTGTATCGTATTTAATAGTTTTTCCTAGTAAAATATAAACTATTTCGTATACCTTAGCTTTAACATCACTTATCATCCGCAAACATTGGAAGATATGCTTCGCGCTTGTGTTATCGACTTCGGCAAAGGCTGGGATAGACATCTGCCTTTGGTTGAATTTTCTTATAACAACAGTTATCACTCTAGCATTAAAGCTGCACCTTTTGAAGCTCTATATGGATGGAAGTGTAGATCCCCTCTGTGTTGGGATGAACTTGAGGACAGACATTTAACTGGTCCTGAAATTATTCACGAAACTACCGAAAAGATCGTTCAAATCAAGCAACGTTTAGAAACTGCCCGTAGCCGACAGAAGAGTTATGCCGATAAGAAATGAAAGGACATCGAATACCAAGTTGTAGATAAAGTCATGTTGAAAGTATCCCCTTGGAAAGGTGTTGTCCGTTTCGGTAAACGAAGTAAACTCAGTCCACGATATGTTGGACCTTTCACAATCACTGAAAGAATTGGTCCCGTGGCATATCGATTAGAACTACCAACCGAACTCAGTCAAGTACATGATGTGTTTCATGTCTCAAATCTTAAACGGTGTATTGCTGATGACACTCTCGTTATTCCTTTGGATGACATTCGCATTGATGATAAAATGCACTTCATAGAGGAACCCGTAGAAGTCATGGACTGATCTGCTAAACGCTTAAAACAAAGCACCATACCTATTGTTAAGATCCGTTGGAATTCACGACGTAGCCCCGAGTATACCTGGGAACGTGAAGACCAAATGAAACAGAAATATCCCCATATCTTCTCAACCGCTGATGCATCCGAGAAGTCTACCTAAAACTTCGGGACGAAGTTTTTATTAACGGGGAGGTACTGTAACAACCCTCACTTTTCGACTTCTAAATTTACTGAATTAACCCTAGGGTTATCTGCCTGACTATATGTAGTAAGGGTTGTTATATACAATTAAATATTGACCGAATAGTAATTTTTAGTCAACAATGTACGCTTAAATAAATAATATATTATTAATTTATATAATTTGACATAATTTAACTAAGTATATAAACTTTGTATCACTTTTATTATTTAGTTAAGGTATTATATATTTAACTATATAATAAATCCAATTATATATAAATGTAATAATATTTGCAAACTTACTAAAACTATAGTTTAATAATTAAAATCATAATTATTATTAAAAATATAAAATACCGAATTATTTATTATTTTTATGCAAAATTTGTATTTATTAATTAAATAAAAAAAATATTGACAAATATTCTTGGAAAAACACTAAATCAATTTGTTTATTTATATAAAAAAATCCTTAAAATAAATGAATTTAAAAATAAATAAATAAATAAATAAATAAAATACTTTTTAATTAAAAAATTATAATGGAAAAACTACTTTTATTATTTTATTTTGTGTATTATCTCATGACCTAACATTTAATACTTTTGAATTTTAAAATCCCATTAAAAATTAAAATATTTCTTTTTCTTTTAATTATTTTATTCTTTTTACCTAATTTTTTCAAGTATAAATACCCCTCATTTCTCATTCAAACTCACACCAAAATTTCTCTCATTCTCTCTTTGAAGAATTACTACTAGTAAGTATTCTTTTCTTACTTTTTACTTTTTACTTTTTACTTTTTACTTTTTACTTCAGTTTATTATTTTTTTTTACCAAAACATGTAAATAATGTTATAAATTATATGCAATTAAAAATAAAATAAATAACATGTTATAATTAGTAATATATGTTACTAAAAAATTATAAAAGTATTTTTATGAATTAATATATAGGAATTAAAATTAAAATCGAATTAATGAATATATATGTATATACGCACCTAACGTGAAGGTTATAATTAAAGATAACGTACAAAGACTACAAACATCACCGCTACTTGTGGCCTAGGGTGATCCTTGTTACCATTATGGGACGCTTGTGGATCTCGAATGCCAAGACTTAGATTCTGGTCAAGAGATCCTGGGCCACTCGGTAACAATAGATCATTCGAGTAACTTGCATGTTAGCAACGAAGTTTGGGCGAGATTGTACAACATCTTTGTTAAGAATTATAACCCGAACATTCTTAAACTAGAAGCTTACTATAAGTGGAAGCTTTCCATAAATAGTAAGTTTCCAAAAATAGAAACTTTTGAGAAATAGGAACTTTTCTCGAAAACCGTCACTGTCAATATAGTTGCTATATTAATAAACATACTTTATGTCAGTTAGACATTAACTAATCAAACGTTATACCTCTAGGTTGATATCCAGATCACTTACTTGCTTTACTTTCCTTCTTGCGTGGAATACTTCAACTGCTATTTAAGGTGAATTCATAGCCCCTCTTTATTGCTAGCAAACTTACTTACTTTACTTGAGGTGAGACACATGCTGTTTTTACTTTTTACAATATAGACACAAGTACCAAACTGTTAAACTATGCTATACCCGGCTATGTCCGACTAAGTCCCGACAGTGATATTTTTAGTTGCTGCTGCATGCTTAATTATTGGGGGTAGGCCTATCAGGAGTAACATCCCCGATACATTTGACTAAGTCTTTGTATTACTTGATAATGAAATTAAACCGACAAGGACAGACACAACTTGTCATGGGGCAAACTTGAACGTTTAGTCTAAATATCACGCTTTGGCATAACTTTTTGATCCTGCGGGAGATCAACTTTACAAACTAAATCTTGTGGTCTAAAACAACGGTCAAACTTTTGTTAAACCTATGAACTTCACTCAACCTTTTGGTTGACACTTTAGCATGTTTTGTCTCAGGTGCTGTTTGATTCAAACTTACTTATCTACTACTTATGTGATGCTACTTGGACATAGGATCAAGAGATTATAGTATTTATTATTATTGCATTTAAACATTTACTTTACTCCTTTGTAACGACATTTCATTTTCCGCTGCGTACTCCATAAATTTTAACTTTCTCATTTAGTATTGTTCTCGTTATTATAATATGTTGGTATATTTTGATATTAAGTCACATTTCGCCCAGGCCCTAACTGGGGGTGTGATAGCTGTGCAGGCTGCTCCGTCATGCGTAAGCCCTGAATGCCGCCTAGCGCGTAAGCCCTGGCCGGAGAACGCCACTTTCAGCATGAATTTCGGATCACAAGTAACAGAACGTATCATCATCTGACACGTGTCCCCGAACAATCCGGTGGATCTGACACTATAAATAGACCCCTTGGGTCGTCATTTTATATAGTTCAGACATTTAGACAAACTTGAGAGCTGAGACTTCATCTCTCTCTCTCTAGCACTTTCTCTCACTAGAAGTCATCCTGCTAGCACTTTTACGCTCTACGGACGACAGATTGATTAAGCCACCCCACAAGTTTCTACACTTGTGAACCGGGTCTGCAGGGATTATTTCCCAAGGGCAAACATCAATCGGCAACACACGCCCTCCTAAAGCTAGATTACTTCTAGTACCGTGTTGGCACACTAAGCCTTACCTCATAAGGAAATAAGTGTTAACACCCAACAACAACCCAGAAATTTCAAACCATATATATCGATGCATATAGCAATATAAAGACACGGGAGAACTAAAAACACTATAAACCCAAGAGTATAGTAGAAGTAAATAGATTCTTCCGGCGATAGATGAAAAAGAAGAATGACAGATATGAAGGTGAGGAATATATCGAGAATCAGCACTGGATGGAGCATATTGACGAATACTTTAAAATATGAGTTGAGGGAGAAAGACTAGAAGGTGTGAGTTGTAAGGAAACGAAGGAGGTGGATTTATTGTAAAATATCCGACAGAGAAATCAAGATGGATTATCGCATTAATTAGAAGAGGATCATAATTTCCTTAACCGCCAAAGAATCAAATCCAATATAGATTACAAAGATTTCCTTTAAATTCGGAGATCAATTGTGATGACATCAAAAGATATGACGAATCACTATAATCTTATTTCATTCATTTACGATAACTTCACTCATACGCTTCAAGAAATTGAATTATTTATTCATATTTCTTAATCATGATAAAATCCTAACTATCAACTTATATTCGTCATAATAACGTTCTTATTATTATCCATGACGACCTCTATCAAATTTCGGGGATGAAATTTTTTTAACGGGTAGGTACTGTGACGACCCGGAAATTTCCGATCAAATTTAAACTTTAATCTTTATATTATTCCGACACGATAAGCAAATTTTGTTAAGTTAAATCTCAAACATTTTAAAACTATGTTCATACGTTCATTTAACCTCGACCAAATTACGACGATTCACGAACCATTATATGAACGAACATGATTATATATGTATATGTGTATATATTATAACTTGAAAACACTAACAAAGTATTAGACGTATAATACTTTATATAAACGTAATTATTTCAAAATACATTCTAATAGTTATCAATGAAATTAAAAGATGATATCAAATGATTGATTTATCAGATACATTGATTTATGATTATGAGTCCCTATTGAGAGGTCCACTTTGATTTAGAAAACCTTTCCTTTTTAACGGTATTCGAAATAATTGGTAAAGTGATCTTCGAGTAAGGACAAAGTGTCAAGTAGCGAGAGCAAGTCAGATTGATGGAAACTTCTGTTAAATTCCAATACATGCCTTACAATAATTGCCTCGTAACTGTTGATAAGATAAATTAATTAACCTTCATATTAGGTATTATGAAAGTGAAATTAGGGAATATAGGTAAATTAGAAAATAGATATTGACAAGTTAAATAGATCGACATTTTTACATTAAGATGATTCCTTACGTTTGATTTTTTCTTTAGACTTAATCCTACGAGTCATGATTGATGTCAAAGCTAAGGGGTATAAAATACTATTAAATTTTACAAGGAAATACTATTAAATACGATACAATTTTACACAAGATATTTATTTATTTATAGAATGGATATACTTAAACCTTGCTACAACACTTATAGGCAGTGTACCTAATCGTACAGTAGTGTAGTTTTTAGTAAGTCCGGTTCGTTCCACAGGGAAAATCTTTAAACAAAGCTTTAACGCTATATTAGTTTACTTTTATAAAAATACAAATACATATATAAGTAATATTATTATTATAAAGGGGGGTTTTTACCATTTAATGACCGGTTTGTCGATTTTAAAACTTTAGTCGCAGTTAAAACCAAATGTAAAATATTAAAAAGACTTTAATTTAAAGCGTAAAGTAAATAACGATAATGAAATTGCGAATAATAAAAGTGCGATAAAATAAACTTGCGATAATTAAAAAGTACGATAATTAAAAGTGCAATTAAATACAATAACAATAAATAAAAATGCGATAATTAGAAGTGCAATTAAATATAAAATAAAGGAAATTAAATATGAAATAAAAGAATTATGCTTATTTAAACTTCCGTAATCATGATGTTTGACGTGTTGATTTTAGTTTTATGCCCATGGGTTAATTGTTCTTTGTCCTGGATTATTTAATATGTCCATACGGATTTGTCCATAATAGTCCATCAGTTATAAATATAAAGAGCGAAAGCCTTCGTCAAATTATTCTTATTCCCGAAGTCAAATATTTCAACTAATTGGGGATTCGAATTGTAACAAGGTTTTAATACTTTGTTTAATGAATACACCAGGTTATCGACTGCGTGTAAACCAAGGTTTTACTACTTTGTTAACAATTACACCAATTACCCTTGAATGTAATTCACCCCTGTTTCAACAAGTCTATTAACTATTAATCCAGTTCCGTGTCCGGTAAAATGAATAATTATTGGTATTTATAGATATCCCGCCTACCGTACCCAGTCAAGCGTATGTGGTTATATATAAATACGTCGAATTATAAGTTTGTATATTAAATTAACAAGGTATTGTTTAGTTAATATAAAACTCATTAATAGCCCATAGTCTAATTTCCACAAGTGTCGTTCTTTTATCCAAACCCCAATTATGGTACAAGGCCCAATTACCCAATTTTAGTAATTAGCCCTAACATCATGATTACTTCGGATTAAATAAGCATAATAATAACTTAGCTACGAGACATTAATGTAAAAAGGTTAAACATAACTTACAATAATTAAAAATAGCGTAGCGTTACACGGACAGAATTTCGACTTACACCCTTACAACATTCGCTAACATACACTTATTATTAGGATTAAAATTAAAATTAAAATTAAAATATAAATATAAATATATTTACGTATACATATATAGAGAGAGATTGAATTATGGATGGTTTTTGTGATCAAACTGCGTTTGCTTTTATAGGGAATTGAGTCCAGGGGAACTCCGCGACTCGCGGCATTTTTTGCCTTCAAACTCCGTGAGTCGCGGAGCTTGAAATTCCAGCTCACCAGCTTTGGCTTCTTTCTTGCCGACGATTTTAAATATTAATATAATATATATATATATAATTTTTAAGAATTATTTATATATTATATTATATTCATGTGCATAGTTGACTTGTAATTTTTAGTCCGTTGCGTCGAGCGTTGAGAGTTGACTCTGGTCCCGGTTCCGGATTTTCGAACGTCCTTGCGTACAATTTAATATCTTGTACTTTGCGTTTTGAATCTTGTACTCTTGTAATTTCGAGACGTTTCTTATCAATAATTGGAACCTCTTTGATTGTATTTTGTACTTTTGAGCTTTTTGGTCATTTGCGTCTTCAATTCGTCGAATCTGTCTTTTGTCCTCACCTTTTAATATTTAAACGAATATCACTTGTAAATAGAACATTTGCAACTAAAAGCTTGTCTTTCTTGGGGAATAATGCTATGAAATATATGTTCGTTTTTAGCATTATCAAATATTCCCACACTTGAGCGTTGCTTGTCCTCAAGCAATATAGTCTTGAAATACTAGAATCACTTCTTTATTCTTCACACTTTGTACATCAGTGATTTCTATACGGTGGTATAAACAATGGTAGTAACGATATGGTTTACAGTCCCACATGACTATAAAAATTTAGATCCATTAAGGAAATTGGATCTTTATGAAAACATTTGATCTTTTGAAAATTAAATCTAGTTTTTACCCTAGATAAGTTTTCCGGAATAACCCTTCACCGGTGTTTGCAAATTATTTTTGTGGGTTTGGTGGGTTTCAGATTTGAAAATTTTAGCTCAAAACTTGCGGTTTTGTGTCACCCACTTGCTAACCTTGTATTAGGAAAGCAACACGTCCAGTTTACTTGTCCCGTATATTACCTTTCGGTAAACTACCGTCCGGTTGTAAAGGAAAGCGTTGAACAAGCAACTGTTAAGGCAATGTCTCCTGACATGCTTTTAATTATGGTCTATAACGTGTCGGACGCAATTACTATCCTTTGTAGGAGCAATAGTAAAGCTCACCCTTTTAATTTGTCGGTCTGGCATAGGGTCCTGTCTTTGACCATGCTATGCAACCACCGTTCTTACGGTTGACACCCGATTTGGTTCAGGCGACCTAATGAATTCCAGGTGAATTCCTAGGATTTTACGTTCAATGGTAATGAACGCATTGAAAATGGGTTTTTAGAAAACAAATCGGTTTGTAATTTTGATCAAAATATTTTCTCGTTCAGGCTCGAGTTTAGATATCATTGAATTCCATGAGTTTGTAATTCTTAATCTTTAAGGTCAATCTCAAGGATTGAGTAATATCAGTCTTAAAAGCTGATTTTTGATCTTTAAGGAGATTATCCTTTCTGGGGATCTGATTCATTAGTCTTATCAAGCTAATTTGCACGGTGCCCTCCCCATTTTACAAGACAGATCCTCTCATGGATAGGATAAGTCTGACCACTTGGCGACCCTGTTTGATGCTGAGGTCCGTGGATTTCCTGCTGATTTTAGTGATGACTTTTCTAGATTTTTCGTCAACTACAGCTGGTCTGGACGACAACTTCCTGACCTAAATCAAGAAGCGCGTTTCTTTTTCGGAAGACTTTACTTCCTTTTAATGATGGAATTGATTCATCGTGTAGATCCATCTTTCTTACAGTAAATCAGGTAAAACTTTTTAGTTTAGTCCAAGGCAAAAGTATTTTCAGTTATTTGTAGAAAAATATGTGACATATGTTTTGAATAACTTGGAGAATTTTCCCACACTTGGCTTTTATTTTCCTTTTTATTGTCCTCTATTCCATTTTAAATGAATTTTAACATTTTGGTTTGTTTCTCAATTTATGTCCTTTCCGAGGTAACAATAATTTCGGTGTTAACACCTAATTTTATCGTTCATAAATATGTATAAACATGATTTTGAGTTCATTTAGTTGAAAAAAATTTTTAAAAATTTTACTAGAATTGGGTAGTCAGTATATAAGACTAGGGCTGTTCTTTATTATTAGAGAGCACTAGGTTCTAATACAACTACTGCTTTACTAGTATTTTTAATGGTAACCAAGTATTTAAGATAAAAAATTTTAAAAATCCGAAAGAATTTAACCCCTTCCCACACTTAAGATCTTGCAATGCCCTCATTTGCAAGAAATCAGTAACAATTTAAATTATTGAGGGTTATTTGTGTGAAAATGATTAAATTTTACCAAAGTTTCCAAACATATTGGCGTTTGTTTGCTGAATGATAAATGGTGCATATCATTTGTTCATTCCGTCTTGTTGTTATATCACATTTATTTTGCATCTTGTCGTCAAAATTAGTTGCTTTTGCTGAACTTAATGCCAGTCTTTGAAAATGCGTTGTTTTACCCTGTTGTGTACATAAGATAAACTGCAAACATATATATATTTTTTTTTGAAGTTTGGTGTATTACCCCACATTCAAAAATTATTAAAATTTAATAATAAAATTTAGAAAATAATAAAACTATTACAAATCCAACATAAGTATTAAATGTATCAACATTACAAATAAAATTAAAAAAAAACTAAGTAGACTAGGGATGATACTGATACCAGTAGGGGTTCCATGCATAACCATATGTACTATAAAATGCTTCGGCTGGGTTATACGTAGGATACGGTGGTTGGATCTCTATAGACCAGGGAGGGAATATGGGCGATGGAGTAGGAATATAGTTTCTACCTATATGTTGGCAATAAGCTATGATTTGGTTTTGATGAACTTGCCAATCTTCAAATGCTCTATGTATAGCATTTTCATACTCTTGTGAAGCTATAAACCTTTGCATTTCTGCCATTTCATTTCCCCCCTCCTACATTACCTTGCTGTTGGTTTCTCTCAAACTGTGGATGTATACCATTATATCGTACTGCGGCGTTATTTCGCCTCTTCAAAATTTTTGCACCATGGTATAAATTTAAACCTATTGTATCTCAGGGTTCTGGTTCTTCGATTAGTAATCCCCCCCGACTTATATCCACACCGAGATATTCAGCAATCAAAGTAATAAATATACCACCTCCTATTATGCTATGCGGTCTCATCCCCCTAACCATAGCTGATAAATAATAACCCACACAATAAGGTATACTTACAGCGCTTTGTGGGTCTCGAATACACATGTGGTAAAACAAATCCTGATTCATTTACCTTTTCCTTGTTCTTACCTCGTTGTGTAATCGAATTGGCTAAAAACCTATGAATTACTCTTAATTCAGCTCTATCTATATCCAAATAAGAGTAATTTCCCCCTTTAAATCGGCGATGGCTAGTCATTTGACTCCATACACCATGCGTATCAAAATTTTCGTCTATCTTTCTACCATTTAGTATCAACCCTCTACAATCGGCAGATGCGAGCTCCTCAGGCATATATATACGTAAAGCCTGAGCCATGTCTAGTAAAGACATGTGGCGCATCGAACCTCCTAACAAAAATCTAATAAAAGATCGATCGGTTAAACTAGCTACCTGATCATTTAATTCTATACTACATAACAATTCTTCACACCATACTTTATATACAGGTCTACGCATGTTGAATAACCGTACCCAATCGTTAAAAGTAGAATTACCATACCTCTGTGCAAGTAATTCCCTAATTGGCCCGGCCAATTCTACAGCTTCTAATGGACCCTAGGTACCTCAACAGCTTTAGAATGAAGAGTATGCAAACCCCTTTGGTATTTTGGATAATCTATCCAAAGTCTGTCAAATCTCAGGTTCGGGTGCAAATCTTCCAAGTGCATATCAGAAAATGTCATGACTGGATGAGGTATATCTTGTTTGTAGTAGTTATCCACCTCCTGTTGTTCCGCATTCTCAGCAGGAGCATTGCGAGCTTGGGATGAAGATTCACCCCTTTCAGTCTGCAAAACACATCAAACACAATTTTTGTGCATCCAAATATGCATTAGTGTCAGCAAAATCATCAATCAAAATAATTACAATGACATGATCAATTTATATCAAACTTAAGCTCATTTTCATATTTTCATCAAATCTACACTTTTTCAAATAAGCATATACGAAAATGTTCGCCAAGTTCATAAGCATTCAACTCAAATAACATGTCAAAATAATCATTACTAGCAATTAAACAAGTTTCAAATGGCATTATCTCTCAAAAATCAAGTTCATGAATTTTAGACTTGAAAAATTCCACTTTAATTCTCAAAATCATGCTTAGGCTCAAAGTTTGGATCATTTAACTACCTAAACATGTTACACTATTTAATTTAACAACAATTCATGACAAAAATCGGCCATAACTTGTTTATATCAAAAAGCCCCAAATTTGCTCAAGAACAAAAACCCTAGATTACTCAAAATTTGAAGTTTAAGGCTTCTAATCATGTTAAATAGCATCAATCTAGGTTATACAAGCATAATACATAAACAATTTAAGCATAATTACACTAAAAAGCATTAAAATTAAATTGGGTATAAAATTGCTCAAGAACACCAATTTTCGGATTAAATGGTGTTTAGGTGTAGAAATTTACCATTTTTCTTGAGTAATTCCTTGATAGCATCCTTCTTAACATGATTTTAGTAAAAGATTTGATGATTAACGGTGAAAAATTGTGAATTTGGGAGTGTTTTTTCGGGTTTTTTCGGGTTTGTTTCGCAGTATTTTTTGTGTTGTGGTGTTCAACTGATCAGTTTTTGCGTTTTATTTTTTTCTGTATTTTGGTCCCTCCGCGAGTAGCGGTGTTTGACCCTTCAAACTCCGCGAGTCGTGGAGTTTGTATATTTTTTTTTATATATATCTTATACTAATTAAAACAATTAAGTAATTAATTTTAAAATTTTGTTTCCCTTGTTATTCAGGACGAGGTCGTTTCGGATCGATGTCCTAGTCCGTCCTTCAACAAAATTTTAAAATTTATCTTTTTCAAGCGATTGTTTTAAAAGCTTAGATTTTTGGTTTTTTTAATGTTTTTGGCATACTTTAATTCAATAAGATTAAAAATAATAATAATAAAAGTTCTCGTCCCTCCCTTGGGTAAACAATTTTGGTTTAAAGACCTAGTCTTCAACTTACGACGAATTTTAAAAATTATATTTTTAACTTACCGAAATAAAGTAAATTTTTGTTTTTAAATTCACACAATTTAAATATAAAATTCAAAATTAATATTAAAAATTCACACCAAACTTACAATTTAAAATGCATAAAAATAAAATTCATATTTTAAAAATTAAAAATTCACACCAAACTTAATTTAAAAATTCATATTATAAATTCACAACAAACTTATATTAATTTTTCAAATATTTACAATTTTAAATATATTGATTTTACAAAGTTTACAATATTAATTTAAGATTTATATATTAATTTTAAAAATATGGTAAAAATAAAATTAAAAATCTTTTTGGCTTTTTATCCCACTTTAATCAATCAAATATTATCAAAAATATACGCCCCTCTTTTCGGTAAAGTAATTTCGGTTCCATGACCTAATTTAACTCATGACGAATTTTTGAAATATTTTGGGTTGATTGATTAAAGATAATTATACCTTAAGAATAAACGTTAAATTTTGCAGTGATGTAATAAATTTTTGTATGATATCAATAATTTCGGTCGCCAAACCTAATTTTATTCAATACCAATTTAATACTTTATAGCGAACAAATTAACGTTTATTATCAAAAGGTTAAAAATAAAAATAAAAACTGTACAGACTTACCTGTGAGATAGTATTCTTAGTTATATGATCTATCTCATTCATAAGATAGTCGGTTTAATTGGTTTTCCATAGCTACATAGGCGTAACCTCGAGCATTCAGTGTCTTTTCTTCTAAACATATGAACGGTCCGTCTCTGCATAAAGTAACAAATTCGGTATTTGAATAGGTTTGATTATTTGAACATTTACCTCCATGTAACCATTTTCCGCATTTGTGACATCTTTCTAGGTGTCGTGCTCTTCTTTTCGCTGCGGATTTTGATTTTCCTTTACCAAATTGTGACTTATTATCTTCGCATCTGGATTCTTTTCTTACTCCGTCCAATCTTTCTCTGATTACTGATACTATTTCACTTAGAAGTGTGTCATTATTACGTTTAGTGATCAAAGCGTGTAGCATTAGACCATGGTTTAGTTCACAGGCAGTCTTCATTTAGTAAAAACCTAAAAAAAAAAAAATCAGAATGGGGGGAGAAGACTAGTTCTTTAGGGTCTGCTAGGGAAAGACCATTCGGGTTCCATTTTCGAGAACTACACGAAAACAGACAATCTAACTCTAATAGAAATACATAAACCTCCCTATACTTAGTTGAAATTGTGATTAACATTATTTTCAATTGAATCATCAACAACTTGTATATCTTTGACTTTTACTTCAATCCATTTGTTGATTTCCTCCGTAACTTTCACAAATTCAACTAACATCGCCTTTTCTTTTGACGATAAATTGGATATTAATCGGTTATATAACTTAAAGTTTCCTTTAATCTTAGCATCGTGAATCCATTTATAAAGTTTCTTCGTTGAACTGTTAAAAATGGGTTCATCTAATTTCGTATCATCAACGGCATTCTTTGTGATTGGATCATCATTAAGTGTTTCTTCATCTTCCCCACACTTATGCGTTTTTATTGGTCTAACAGTTTTGGTTGGTGGAGATCTAAACTTTCGGTTCACAAAGGTGATCGATGTATCACCATCCCTAAGTGTCATTCTACCTTCTCTTACATCAATGAATGCCTCGGTGGTTGCTAAAAATGGGCGACCTAGAATTAGAGGAATATCAAGGTTTTCCTCCATATTAATCACTATGAAGTTTGCAACAAAGGTCAAACTTCCCACGTTAACAAGTAAATTATTTGCTATTCCAACCGGGTGTTTAATGGTTTGGTCAAATGATTGAACACCTATTTTGGTTGGTTTTAATTTACCCATACCTAATCTTTTGTATAAGGAAAGAGGCATAATATTTGCACTTGCTCCTAAATCTGCGAGTCCATTATATACAGCACCATCATTAAGTAAGCAAGAAATGATAAATTCACCCGGGTCTCCTGCTTTAGTAAGTCGAGTTGGTTTGTAAACCTTTTTCGGGTGTTCTTTCCTTGGTTCTTTCACTTCTATTTGAATTTCTTGTTCACATTTTTCTTCGTTTCTTGGAATGGGAGGTTTGTATAAGAATTCTTCTTCATCACTCAAATTTGAATCCTCCTTATATTCTAATTTTGATTTTTTATATGTTGTTGATAACATATTTATGTTTTCATTTTGAAGGTTTTCTTGGGTGGTTATGATTAACTTCATTGTCAACTTTCATCGAACCATGTATGTAATGTTTAACTCTGTGACCATTAACTTTAAATTCAATCCCATTTGAATTTATTAATTCTATCGTTCCGTATGGGAAAACTCTTTTGACTATGAATGGTCCAGACCATCTTGATTTCAATTTTCCAGAAAATAGCTTGAATCGTGAATTGAAAAGAAGAACTCTGTCTCCTTCTTTAAATTCTTTTGAACTTCTGATTCTTTTATCATGCCATTTCTTCGTTCTTTCGTTATAGATTAACGAATTTTCGTATGCTTCATGTCTTAATTCTTCTAATTCGTTTAGTTGACTTAATCGTAGACGTCCGGCTTCATGTAAATCAAGATTACATGTCTTCAAAGCCCAAAATGCTTTGTGTTCAATTTCTACTGGAAGATGACATGCTTTTCCGTAGATGAGTCTAAAAGGTGTGGTTCCAATTGGAGTTTTGTAGGCTGTTCTAAAAGCCCAGAGTGCATCCTCCAATTTAATGGACCATTCCTTCTGATTTGATCCTACGGTTTTTTCTAGAATACGTTTTAAAGCTCGGTTGGTATTTTCAACTTGTCCACTTGTTTGTGGATGATATGCAGTGGAGATTTTATGAGTTACTCCATATCTTTTGATAACTTTCTCAAGTTGATTATTACAGAAATGAGTACCCCGATTACTTATTAAAGCTTTCGGTGTTCCAAACCTTGCAAAAAGACGTTTTAAAAAGTTGACTACAACTCGTGCATCGTTAGTTGGGAGAGCTTGTGCTTCCGCCCATTTAGATACATAATCAATGGCTACGAGAATATAGAGATTATTATGAGATTTTGGAAATGGACCCATAAAGTCAATACCCCAAATGTCAAATACTTCACATACTTGTATGACATTTTGTGGCATTTCATCACGTTGACTTATTTTTCCGGCCCTTTGACATGCATCACAGGATTTGCAAAGAAGGTGTGCGTCTTTGTAAATTGTAGGCCAATAGAATCCAGCTTCATAAACTTTTCTTGCTGTTAATTGAGGCCCATAATGCCCTCCTGTTGGTCCTGTGTGACAATGGTTTAAAATTTTACTAGCTTCATCTCCAAATACACATCGGCGTATTATTCCATAGGGACAACTTTTAAACAGATGTGGATCTTCCCAGAAATAATGTTTTATATCACTGAAGAATTTCTTTCGTTTTTGGTACGATAATCCTTTTTCAAGGAATCCACAAACTAAGTAGTTTGCATAGTCTGCAAACCATGGAATTTCATTATAATCTATCTTCAATAGATATTCATCAGGAAAGTTGTCTTGTAAGGCCGATTCATTTAGAACTTCTAATTTGGGATTTTCAAGACGAGAAAGATGATCAGCGGCGAGATTTTCTGCTCCTCTTTTATCTCGGATTTCAATATCGAACTCTTGTAAGAGTAAGATCCAACGGATTAATCTTGGTTTAACATCTTGTTTCGAAAATAGGTATCTAAGAGCAGAATGGTCGGTATAGACCACCGTTTTTGCTAGAACGAGATATGAACGAAATTTGTCAAAAGCAAAGACAATAGCAAGGAGTTCTTTTTCAGTAGTTGTGTAATTCGTTTGCGCTCCTTGTAACGTCTTACTAGCATAATATATAGGTTGAAATCGTTTTTCAATCCTTTGTCCTAAAACGGCTCCCATTGCAAAATCACTTGCATCGTACATTAGTTCAAATGGTAGATTCCAATTTGGTGTTATCATGATCGGTGCATTAGTGAGTTTCTCTTTAAGAATATTAAAAGATTTGATACATTCATCTGAAAAGATGAATGGAGCATCTTTTCTAGGAGTTTATTCATAGGAGTGGCAATTTTAGAAAAATCTTTTATGAAACGTCGGTAAAAACCGGCATGCCCTAGAAAACTCCTAACTCCTCTAACATTGGTGGGATGTGGAAGTTTAGCAATTACATCTACTTTAGCTCTATCCACTTCAATTCCTTCTTTTGAAATTTTATGACCAAGAACGATGCCTTCTTTAACCATAAAATGGCATTTCTCCCAATTAAGAACTAGATTTGATTGTTCGCATCTAATAAGCATTCATTCAAGATTAGCTAGACATGTTTCAAATGTATCACCGGAGACTGAAAAGTCATCCATGAAAACTTCCATGCATTCTTCTATCATGTCGTGAAAAATTGTCATCATGCACCTTTGAAAGGTTGCAGGGGCGTTGCAAAGTCCAAATGGCATGCATTTGTAAGCAAAAGTACCATAAGGGCACGTGAATGTGGTTTTCTCTTGGTCTTCGGGTGCTATTGGAATTTGAAAATATCCGGAAAATCCATCAAGAAAACAATAGTAACTATTTCCGGCTAGCCTTTCCAACATTTGATCATTGAAAGGTAAGGGAAAGTGATCTTTTCTGGTGGCGTCATTTAATTTTCTATAATCAATACATACACGCCATCCTGTTACAGTCCTTGTAGGAATAAGCTCATTTTTTTCATTTGTAATGACAGTCATGCCACCCTTCTTAGGCACGCATTGAACTGGGCTTACCCATGGACTATCAGAGATTGGATAAATTAAACCTGCATCTAGTAGTTTAATAATTTCTTTTTAACTACATCTTGCATATTAGGATTTAGTCTTCGTTGGCGTTGCACATACGTTTTATGACCTTCTTCCATAAGGATTTTATGTGTGCAATACGAAGGACTTATTCCTTTAATATCATGAATCTTCCATGCAATGGCTGGTTTATGAGCTTTCAACACAGAAATGAGTTGTGATTTCTCATTTTCAGTAAGAGAAGACGATATTATTACAGGTAATTCAGATTCACCATGTAAATAAGCGTATTCCAAATGGTTTGGAAGTGGCTTTAACTCTAATTTTGGTGGTTCTTCTATTGATGATTTATATCGATATCTGTCTTCTTCTTTTAGCATTTGAATTTCTTCTGTTGTTGGTTCATATCCATTAGCTATAAGTGTAGCTAACATTTCAGCTTCATCTATTGGTTCATTACCTTCTCCTAAAGAACATTCTCCTGTTCCTTGTAATTCTGGAAATTCTTCTAATAATTCTTCATGTGAATCTATAGTTTGAATATAATAACATGTATCATCTGCAGATTGTGGTTGTTGCATTGCTCTATCAACTGAAAAGGTAACACTCTCATCCTCTATACTTAGGGTCAATTTATTACCGAACACGTCTATCATTGCTTTAGCTGTGTTTAAGAATGGTCTTCCTAATATGAGAGGAACTTGAGAATCTTCTTCCATGTCCAGAACAACAAAATCTACTGGAAATACTAAAGTTCCAACTTTAACTAGCATATTCTCCATTATCCCTCTAGGATATTTTATTGATCTATCGGCTAGTTGTATGCTTATTCTTGTTGGTTTCAATTCTCCAAGGTCTAGTTTAGCGTATAGTGAATACGGCATTAAATTTATACTAGCACCTAAGTCTGCCAATGCTTCTATTGAACTAAGACTACCCAGAAAACATGGAATCGTGAAACTTCCTGGATCAGATAGTTTTTCTGGTATCTTATTCAACAGCACTGCTGAACAATTAGCGTTCATGGTAACAGCCGAGAGTTCTTCCATTTTCTTTCTATTTGAGATTAGATCTTTCAAGAATTTAGCATATCTAGGCATTCCTGAAATCACATCAATGAAAGGAAGATTTGCATTTATCTGTTTAAACATATCCAAGAATTTGGATTGCTCGGCTTCAAGTTTCTCTTTCTTCATTTTACTCGGGTAAGGAAGTGGTGGTTGGTATGGTTTAACATAAGGTTTATCCTTAACTGTGTTATCTTCATTAACCTTTTCAACTACCGGTTCTTTTTCCTTATCTTGATCAGGTTGTGGTTCTTGTGAAGTAGGAATAGTTTCATCAGAAGTTACAGGTATTTCAGGTGGTTTAAGTGTTGTACCACTTCTTGTGGTAATGGCTTTAGCTGTTTCATTCCGGGGGTTAGCATTTGTATCACTAGGTAAACTTCCCGGTTTTCTTTCACCTATTAACCTTGCTAGGTTACTTACTTCTTGTTCCAAGTTTTGAATAGAAGCTTGTTGATTTCTAAATGCTTGAGCATTTTGTTCATTAGTTTGTTTTTGAGATGTGAAAAACTGCGTTTGAGTTTCAACTAGCTTCGTCATCATATCTTCTAAATTCGGATTTTTATCATCGGGTTGTGGTGGTTTGTTTTGAAAATTAGGTCTTTGCTGGTTGTAAGTATTGTTGGATACTTGTTGATTGCTAGGACCTTGTTGGTTGTTGTATGGAATATTTCAGTTATAATTCTAGTTTTGATTGTAAATTGGTCTTGGCGGTTGATAATTATTCTGATAATTATTTCCAGGCCTTTGGTTTATGTATGAAATATTCTCTCTTTGTTCCATTGTTAATTCAATACTGAGACAATCTTTTATCAAATGTGGTCCTCCAATCTGCTCACAACTAATTCGTATTGAGTGAATATCCTTAGTCATCTTTTCCATTCGTCTCTTGACAACATCTATCTTTACGGAAATGGAATCTAAGTCATGGCTAGAATCGGCTCTAGCTGCTTTAGATGATCTAACGATATCTTTTTCTTGGTGCCACTCATGTGAGTGGGAAGCAGTGTTATCAATAATTTTATAAGCATCAGTTTCGGTTTTCTTCATAATGGAACCACCAGCTGCTATATCGATGTCTTTTCTTGTAGTGATGTCGCATCCTTGGTAGAATATTTGTACTATTTGACAGGTATCTAAACCATGTTGCGGACATCCTATTAATAACTTTCCAAATCTTGTCCATGCCTCATATAGAGTTTCATTTGGCTTCTGTGTGAACGTAACAATTTCTCCTTGAAGTCTTACGGCTTTAGATGCCGGAAAGAATTGTTTAAGAAAATTTTCAACTAAAACGTCCCATGTATCAATCGCCCCTTCAGGTAACGATTCCAACCAATCTTTGGCTTCTCCTTTTAAAGTCCAGGGAAATAACATGAGATATATCTGTTCATCCTCCACTTCTCTTATTTTAAATAGTGTGCAGATCCTATTAAAGGTACGTAGATGTTTATTTGGATCTTCCTTCGGCGCACCACTAAATTGGCATTGATTAGTCACCATGTGTAGAATTTGTCCTTTGATTTCATAATCTGGCGCATTAATGTCAGGATGAGTAATTGCGTGACCTTGGCCAGTGCGTTTAGCTCTCATTCGGTCTTCCATACTTAAAGGTTCCAGATTCTCCATAATTGAATTTGTTGAATCGGAATCACTAGAGGATTCTGATTTAATGGTTCGTTCCTCAACAACTTCTGTTTGAATGATTGGTGGTTCCGGAGGAAAATTTAATGGTTCAGGATCTATGAATCGTCCCTGAATATTCTCCGGATTCTCAATTGTGAGGTCGGGTTCAAAAAATGGATTATCGGAAATTTGAACTGGAGTACTTGGTCGACTGGATGACGATTCTAAAGAAAAATCAACGGCGGTAATATTTGCTAAATGTCTTGATCTAGTTACAGGTGGTGAACGTACAAAAGGTGGTAAATGTCTTGCTCGGTGCATTCACTGAATATCCTATTAGTTTTTAAAAGGAAAGAAAAATTATATAAGTTATCCAATTAATAGACTTTTCTGATTTTGCCCACGTTTCGAATAGCCAAAAGATGCAGCAGAGGGGCAGGATTCGTTTGGTCTCAATATAATTGAGGACTGTTTGGCTCCAATAACCCGGTCCACGTACAAATCCAACTATTACTACGAACCAGAAAATTTTGATGTCTATCAATTTAACCACTTAAAATAAATTTTCGTAATTTTAAGAAATTTAGATAAGAAGTAGAATAAAAATCTATTTCCTAAAACTATAATGACGAGAAATAAGAAAGAAAAAGAGTGCGTCGGAAAAAGATCGAAAAATAAAAATAAGAAAGAAAAAGAGTGACTTATAGAACTTAAAAACACTAGACTAACCCAACCTTATTACTATCACTAACTTAAAATTATAATCGCAAATTGAGATTACTAATTGGAATGATAATTGATACATAGGTAAAAAGGCGTCTAAAAATATTAAAGCTTACAAGTAAAACTATATCCTAAATGGCAATAACTTAAAAAGAAACTAAAACTTAAAAAGGCGTCGCAAAATTCTAAAGTACCTAAATTTTAGTCTAAAGAAAAAGCACTTAAGGAATTTTACGGCAAAGCCTAAAAATCTAGAAGTAAAAAATAACTATGGCAAAAACTAAGTTTAAAACTAAAAACTAGCGAAAAATACAAATATTATGCTAAAATAATTAAAAAGGGACAAAATATAAAAATATACAAAAAGTTGTAAAAATTACAATTTTTATAAAAATATTATTTTAATATTATTTATTTTATAAAACTATTAATTTTTATATATAATAAAACTAATTAAAATTTAAAATACAATTTAATTTAAAAACTTAAACTAATTATAATAATAATTAAGTAATTAGGGTTTATTAATAATAATAATAATTATCCGTAATAAATGCTGATTAGGGTTTCTGTCGGTGTCAGGGTGGCTCCGCGAGTTGCGGTGCCTGAAGCAGCAAACTCCGCGAGTCGCGGGGTTCCAAAATTCAAATGAAAGGTTGATTAAAATTCGACGCGTTTTTTTTTATATTCTGTTTTATATTTTATGTTTAAATAAAAATATTTATATAATAAAAACTTATATTTAAAAACTAAAATAAAAATAGAACTACTTTATAATTTTAAAAATATCTTAAAAATAGATTTATATATATATTAATTTTTTTATATGTTCTAAATAAACACAAAATATTTAAATAAAACTTATATTTTTATAAAATAAAAATAAAGAAACTTTATAAAACTTAAATATTTAATAAATTCTTAAAAAATATTTATATTTTTGTTTTTATTTTCTATGTTTTCGAATATTTAAAACATTTTTTTACAAAAACGTATTTTTATAAAAGTAAACTAAAAATAAAAATCTTTTTTTTTATAAATATTTAGCGTTGCGCTTTCGGCGCTTAAGAGTCCCCGGCAGCGGCGCCAAAAATACTTGATGTTATGCGAGGTGTATATAAAATAGCTTTATATTTTACAAGAAAATACTATTAAATACGATACAATTTTACACAAGATATTTATTTATTTATAGAATGGATATACTTAAACCTTGCTACAACACTTATAGGCAGTGTACCTAATCGTACAGTAGTGTAGTTTTTAGTAAGTCCGGTTCATTCCACAGGGAAAATCTTTAAACAAAGCTTTAACGCTATATTAGTTTACTTTTATAAAAATACAAATATATATATAAGTAATATTATTATTATAAAGGGGGGTTTTACCGTTTAATGACCGGTTTGTCGATTTTAAAACTTTAGTCGCAGTTAAAACCAAATATAAAATATTAAAAAGACTTTAATTTAAAGCGTAAAGTAAATAACGATAATGAAATTGCGAATAATAAAAGTGCGATAAAATAAACTTGCGATAATTAAAAAGTACGATAATTAAAAGTGCAATTAAATACAATAACAATAAATAAAAATGCGATAATTAGAAGTGCAATTAAATATAAAATAAAGGAAATTAAATATGAAATAAAAGAATTATGCTTATTTAAACTTCCGTAATCATGATGTTTGACGTGTTGATTTTAGTTTTATGCCCATGGGTTAATTGTTCTTTGTCCTGGATTATTTAATATGTCCATACGGATTTGTCCATAATAGTCCATCAGTCATAAATATAAAGAGCGAAAGCCTTCGTCAAATTATTCTTATTCCCGAAGTCAAATATTTCAACTAATTGGGGATTCGAATTGTAACAAGGTTTTAATACTTTGTTTAATGAATACACCAGGTTATCGACTGCGTGTAAACCAAGGTTTTACTACTTTGTTAACAATTACACCAATTACCCTTGAATGTAATTCACCCCTGTTTCAACAAGTCTATTAACTATTAATCCAGTTCCGTGTCCGGTAAAATGAATAATTATTGGTATTTATAGATATCCCGCCCACCGTACCCAGTCAAGCGTATGTGGTTATATATAAATACGTCGAATTATAAGTTTGTATATTAAATTAACAAGGTATTGTTTAGTTAATATAAAACCCATTAATAGCCCATAGTCTAATTTCCACAAGTGTGGTTCTTTTATCCAAACCCCAATTATGGTACAAGGCCCAATTACCCAATTTTAGTAATTAGCCCTAACATCATGATTACTTCGGATTAAATAAGCATAATAATAACTTAGCTACGAGACATTAATGTAAAAAGGGTGAACATAACTTACAATGATTAAAAATAGCGTAGCGTTACACGGACAGAATTTTGACTTACACCCTTACAACATTCGCTAACATACCCTTATTATTAGGATTAAAATTAAAATTAAAATTAAAATATAAATATAAATATATTTACGTATACATATATAGAGAGAGATTGAATTATGGATGGTTTTTGCGATAAAACTGCGTTTGCTTTTATAGGGAATTGAGTCCAGGGGAACTCCGCGACTCGCGGCATTTTTTGCCTTCAAACTCTGCGAGTCGCGGAGCTTGAAATTCCAGCTCACCAGCTTTGGCTTCTTTCTTGCCGACGATTTTAAATATTAATATAATATATATATAATTTTTAAGAATTATTTATATATTATATTATATTCATGTGCATAGTTGACTTGTAATTTTTAGTCCGTTGCGTCGAGCGTTGAGAGTTGACTCTGGTCTCGGTTTCGGATTTTCGAACGTCCTTGCGTACAATTTAATATCTTGTACTTTGCGTTTTGAATCTTGTACTCTTGTAATTTCGAGACGTTTCTTATCAATAATTGGAACCTATTTGATTGTATTTTGTACTTTTGAGTTTTTGGTCGTTTGCGTCTTCAATTCGTCGAATCTGTCTTTTGTCCTCACCGTTTAATATTTAAACGAATATCACTTGTAAATAGAACATTTGCAACTAAAAGCTTGTCTTTCTTGGGGAATAATGCTATGAAATATATGTTCGTTTTTAGCATTATCAATGATTAAAATGGAAATTAAAACCTTGAAACCTGATATGATTCATATATGATTTTACTTTCTTAAACAGAAACGTCTTTTCAATATAATAGACTTTTATTATTAAAAATGTCTTATGACATAACAACTTCTACTATTATAACCTTTGTAATAAAATGATTTTTGAATATAAAATAATTTGGTTATTAAAATGTTTTATGAACGATTGTATATAAATGAACTATATAAATTTTTTTAAACTTTAAAATACAAATGTTACGAAATAGTAATTCTTAATATTTAAAAGATTTCTAAATATATAAGTTTTGAATGACATTAGTTTTGAAAAACTATATTAAGTAAATAGTTCAAATTTATATTTCGAAATGAAAATATAAATATATATAACTTAGTCATAAAACGTCCTGATTTAAAATAATATATTTTGATAAACAACGAGTCACTGATTTATAGAAGCAAATGACCACAACACTCAATTTTATAAGTTACATTTTTTATAAGGTAATTTATTGATGAGTAAGTCAAATTATTAATAAGGGTACACGTCGCGTAACGTAAAAGGCTAGTTTTCTAAACGTACGAAAATGCGTTCGAAAAACCGAAAGTGGTACATGAGTCGAGTGACAACGTACGAGTCATTTGAACAAAATTTACATTTTTACTATGCACATAAATATAATATAATAATTAATTAATTCTAAAGATTAAATATAATATATATTAAATAATATATAAATTTTACATATGGTGTAATGTAAGTAAAACGTGGGTGTCGGTAATTAAAAGGTCGAATGAGAGCTGGTCATAGCATCCATGCGATCGCATGGCTGTGACCACCAAAACCCATGCGATCGCATGGTGTGGGTAAGTGGGCAAAAATTGTGTTTATATACGAACGAAAACTGGTTCAGCTTCTCATTCAATCTCACGACTTCTTTCTCTATGTATATATATAATTATATTATTATTATTATTATTATTATTATTATTATTATTATTAATATTAAGATTATCAATATTAATCTTATTAATATTAATATTAGTATTAGTATTATTAGGTAGTGTTATTAGTAGTATTATACATAAAATATTACGACGAGGTCATGAGCGAGTTATTTTCAAAATGGATTTTTTGAGCGGGGCAGAGCTAAGAAAATTATGGGTTATAGCTATGGAGGTAATGGGTAATGTTCGAGGGTATGCTCGTGAGGTCAATCTAGTGTTTATCGTCTCCGGTGTGTTTACGTACCTTTCCTGCAATATTAAATCTCAATATTGATACGTGAGCACTCATAACTTAACTTTTATATACTATTAGTATATCCCTGACTAGTGCTCGAGTATTTAGGATTATGCATGCTTGTAATTTTGATATTGCCATTAGATATGATGTGTTGAATCTTGAATTAGTTACATATGCAGTTGAGATAAGGTATAAGATATTCATGTCGTTGGAAAGCTAGCGAAAAATTAAGAACTTTTCATTTAGATATCGAATGGTTTCGATGAACGGATTTGAAGTTATAGTCAATCGAATTTTTGTATTATTATTAAAACTGATTATTATTATCGTCGTTATTTTCGTCGTTCTAGTTTTATCTTATTATTATTATTATTATTATTATTATTATTATTATTATTATTATTATTATTATTATTATTATTATTATTATTATTATTATTATCATCATTATTATTATTATCATTATTAATATATATATCATTATTTAAAAATGGTTATTGTTATTATTATTATTATCATTAAAATAATTATTAGTATTATCGTTAATAATGTCATAATAATTATCATTATTAGTATTATTGTAATTAAAACTAATATTAGTAACACCTAATTATTTTGATTACTATTATTATCATTATTATGAACACGATATAAAAGACGATTAAAAGCTATTAAACGAAACGATTAGGAAATAATGAGTAAGAGCATCATGATGAAATTAAAATATTATAAGATATTGATTTAGATAAAATTATTGTTCTTATTATTTTTATCATTACTATTATTATTAAAAATATCATTGGTATTAAAACTATCATTTTAACAAAAATTATCATTTTAATAGAAATGTCATTGTTACTATAAAATATCATTATTATTATCATTTTAAATAGAATTATTATTTTTAAAGATAATATTAAAAGTATCGTAAATATTAAAGTTATCATAATTAGAATTACCATTTTATCATAATATCATTTTTTAGTAATTATAAATATTGATATTTGTATTAATAGAATAATAATAATTATTATTACAAAATAATACAACTTTTACTTACTATTATTATAGATATTATTTTATCAAATAAATATGTGATACAAACATATTTTACTACGTGTAATAAAATTACTTTAATAATACCTATCATATTATCTTTATGATATTAAATGAACTCTATAAATTTTATTACTTAATATATATAAAAGTATATTTTATTATATAAATTTTAATATAAAATTTTATTTATTAATAAATGATTTATATAATTTATTTTAATAAATCTTTTAAAAATATTTAAAAAATAAAACGACGATATTTAAACTATATATTAATCATGTATAGATTTTGGAAATTATTTTGAGTCAAATTGACTTTTGTTGACCTTTTGCATATTAGTCTCGAGCATTAGGATTGTGGTACACTATGACATAACCTAATTTGTTAGACAAATATTGACCAACATATAAATATATATATATATATATATATATATATATATATATATACTTAATTTAGGTTCGTGAATCCGAAGCCAACCCTATACTTGTTCGATGTCGTCATATGTATTTTTATTACAAAATACAGTATGATGAGTTTCAATTGCCTTTTTACCCTTTATATTTTTGGGCTGAGAATACATGCGCAACTTTTATAACTGTTTTATGAAATAGACACAAGTAATCGAAACTACATTATATGGTTGAATGATCGAAGCCGAATATGCCCCTTTTTAGCTTGGTAGCCTAAGAATTTGGGAACAGACCCCCAAATTGACGCGAATCCTAAAGATAGATCTATTGGGCCCAACAAGCCCCATTCTGAAATTTGGAATGCTTTAGTACTTCGATTTTATCATGTCCGATGGGTGTCCTGGAATGATGGGGATATTCTATATGCATCTTGTTAATGTCGGTTACCAGGTGTTCAATCCATATGAATGATTTTTGTCTCTATGCATGAGACGTATATTAGGAGAACTGGAAATGAAATTCTTGTGGTCTATTAAAATGATGAAAATGAATGATTATGATAAACTAATGAACTCACCAACCTTTTGGTTGACACTTTAAAGCATGTTTATTCTCAGGTGTTAAAGAAATCTTCCGCTGTGCATTTGCTCATTTAAAAGCTATTACTTGGAGTCATTCATGGCATATTTCAAAAGACGTTGCATTCAAGTCGTTGAGTTCAGTAGAGATTATTATTAAGTAAATGACAGATTAGGTCATTTATAGTTGGACATTATGAAATGGTATGCATGCCTGTCAATTTTCGATATAAAGAAAGTTTGTCTTTTAAAAACGAATGCAATGTTTGTAAAATGTATCATATAGAGGTCAAATACCTCGCGATGTAATCAACTATTGTGAATCGTTTATAATGTATATGAACGAGTCCTTTCAAATGATGTTTACGAGGGTGTTGCGATTAGCCGTGAAATATTGAGAGTAAAAACCCACCTAGTGCCTTTCCTACAATAGGGTGACCACCGAGTGTACATCAGAAAACTGATTTATCGGCCCGCGTTTTTGCCATGTCTATCCTTAAAAGGAATATTTTATGAGCGCAAAGACTCCCTAACAAATTTTATAAAACTGCCATTCAAAGTGGCTCAAGAGTTTTTAACAAAGATCTTTATGGTAAGCTTCATCCCTAAACGGAGGACGAGAAGAAGTGTGATCCATACATGGTGTAGACTAATACGAAAACCCTTAATAAAATCAACCAAGAAAGTTTTGAAAAACGTTTAAACGTTTGACGCGACAACATAAACGGAACGAAGTTCCTATTAAATTTAGAAGTATGTACAACGTGTACCATTTTGCACAAAACTATTTGACTTAATTAAACAACTCAATAAAGGAGTGATTTTTAAATAATTTAAAGGTATAACTTAGTATGTACTAACCCTATAGTAACCCAAAATAAGTAAGGGTAAATTTATCCTGCTAGATCTTCAGATTTTTTTAAATATATAATGTAATATATATTTTGTTGCAAAAGAAAGAAAATGGGAGAAAAAGCAAAAACAAGTGGTTTGGCTTCACTCCTCACAACACCACTCATGAGTCACTCTATCCACTCACTACCTCACCAACTCAAACCCCAAACCCAAAAACATATGCTCAAATCACATCTCCCACCGCTCACAAGAGCATTTCTCAAACCCTTATCCAAAACGATGTCGTTTCATCACTCATCTTCTAACTCGGTTAAATCTCTTCTCAAAGGAGTCGTTTTTGACATGGACGGAACCCTAACGGTTCCCGTTATTGATTTCACAGCCATGTATAAAGCCGTATTAGGTGAAGATCAATATACTAAAATTAAATCAAATTCACCTTCAGGTATTGACATATTACATCATATTGAACAATGGAGCCCTGATAAACAACAAAAAGCTTATGAAGTTATTGCGGATTTTGAACAACAAGGAATGGATCGGTTACAGATTATGCCTGGTAATAATATTATATTTTTTTCCTTATATTTTATTTCTAAATTAGTTATATTAGTTGTAATATTATATGCCTAAAATTACATATGTTAAGGTCTAGAAAAGGTGTTAATGGTGTGTACATATGAGGAAGTTGAAGTTTGTACTTATGAAATCTTTCCATAAATAAACAAGTTGTTTATCTTTTGCAAATTTGATCCTTTTTTGGTTAAAATAAATATAATATGTGGTTATTAGAGCCTTATCACAGAAGAACTTCATTAGGTAGTGCTGTGGTAAAATGTAAAAACTTATCTTTTTATAATTGAAACCACAATGCAGGTGCTGCAGAACTTTGCGGTTTTCTTAACTCGAGGAATATCAGGTTCGATTATGTCTTGCAAAATAGTATAGGTCACCTATGCGGAACTTGAACCCGGATACAGATGGGGCGAGTGTAAAAAATTAATAAATTTTTCAAAGTCGGGTAAACACTAAAAAAACCTTATTTTTTGGTAATTTTTTTTTTTAGTGAAATTTTTTTTTCCCGTTAAATCCAGGTGGGGCGGATACCCCCTTTGGGATACACTAAGTACCGCCACTGTATAGGTGCCAGTTTATAAGACATTTGTTCATGAATGGATCAATTCGGTCATGCTTTATATCTGAAGTTTTATAAGCCGGTGAAAGTGTATTGTCAATGCAATGAAACCATCTAAATCATAATGGACACACTGATTGTTTATAAAAAAGTAAAATTCTTTCTAATTGGAAGTATGCAAGGATGAACTAAGCATCTGCCATGATTTTTCCCGTTTGGACCTGATCAAGTGACCGAACCCATTAGATCGGCCTATTTCGTCACTTTTGGAATTACTGATCTGATACATGTATCTATTTGTAAATTTCTGTTTGCAGAAGGGGATTAATAACTCGGAATGTAAAATCAGCTGTTGATTTGTTTCATGAACGATTCGGGGTATTTCATTCATTTTATTTTTTAGTTTTTCATTATTTACTCATTTGTCATCTTTAATATTTTTCTTATTAAAAGCCTATATATATGATTTATGTTTTGTTACAGATGTCATTTTCCCCAGCGTTGAGTAGAGAATTTCGTCCTTATAAACCAGACCCCGCTCCCTTGCTTCATATATGTTCAACATGGGAAGTTGAACCCCATGAAGTGTTGATGATCGGGGATAGCCTGAAGGATGATGTAAGCAATCTACGTTTAATGTTTTTCTTATTTGAAAAAAATTGTTGGTTTTAAGGCTCTATGAGCTCAATGCTATTAGACTTTACATTTAGTTATGATATATATATATATATATATATATATATATATATATATATATATATATATATATATATATATATATATATATATATATATATATATATATATATATATATATATATATATATATATATATATGATGGTAACTTATTTGAAAAGCTACTTTAGGATTCCATAATCAGACTTAGTCAACTTTTCTTGTCAACTTTCTTTCTTGAAAATGTATTAACTTTGGACCTCAGTAACCTACTTCTTGAACTTCCTTGATATTTTATTGGATTTTATTTAACGACAAACGCACACCCATTACCCATATTACAAATAGTCCACCGCACGATTCGAACTCACAACCTCAAGGTTGATGAGTTACCTTGACACTGTTCGGCCATTAACCCTTGTTCTTGTAAAAACACTATTTATGATTGACAATTTCAAAAGAGGTATGGTCTTTTTGCAATGGAAAACCTACCTTGATCTTTAGAGGTGGCAAAAAGGGTAGGTTGCTTGGATTGAATGTAAAATGGGTCATATCTGGTACTGGTTGGGATGACCAGAAACACTCTATGCGCAGTATGTTTACATAATTAATGTGTCAAAATTTGATTACAAAAGTAATATATCCTAACGATGCTATTTTCTTATGTTTGACCAAACTGATTTAATATAATCTGTGCATTATAAATTAAGATCTGAGTGATTTTTGACCAACCCATTTTAGTTTAAGCCAAAACTAGTTCATTGGACCGCGATTACGTGAGTTTGACAAAAAATAAATAAAATGATAAGATTAACTGACATATTATGCAAGCATGATAGATGTAAAAATCAGTTTTAGGGGCGATATTTTTTATTATATCGTTTTGTATTATGATTTAGTCATATTTTTATAATCATAAGAACATTTTTTTCCAATTTATATTGTTACTTTTTGCCCCTTAATTCTTTAGTTTTGAATATACTGGATTCATCTTCTTCAAAGTTTTCTTTAGTTAAAAAAAATATCATTATCAATAACATAGATTCAGGTGTAAACGGGTGAAATTTCCACCTTTCTTGAGCTTTGAAAGTCTTTCAATTAACATAGATTAGCAGATTTTGACCCACGTGAACTGACTGCCCAAAATTGGTATTGGTATCGAATATTATGTCTCATTACTTTTCATGATTCGAAACCTTTGATCGCAGGTTGCTTGTGGCAAAAGGGCTGGAGCAGTTACATGTTTGCTTGATGAAACAGGGAGGTATGATTCTCCTGAATATGCCAATGTTGAACTTAAACCAGATTACAAGGTATCCTCACTTGCTCAAGTTCATTCTCTATTGGAGTCAAATTTTGACCTAACGCCTTGACAATATGGAGATTGAGAGTTGTGAACTGAAATTTCGTACAACATTTGAGTTTCGTACCCCAATTGAACACAAATCAGACCTCACTCTTCATGATTTTTGTGGGTTGAAGCAGCCTAAACATAAGGAATCTAATACAATTTGGTTACTTTAATGTCAGCCAGTTGGTCAAATTGTCCAAAGTATTGGTGAAAGATAACACATTTTGGTATGTGGGGTATTCTATCATAGCAATGGAACTACGGAACTACTGTATATTATATGAAGATTGTTTAAAGTCAACAGTCAATGTTGATAACATTGTATGTTTTGATATTTATAATGAGTGTGTGAATTTAAGATGTTTGTGATTTGGATGACATAAATGAGTTTTAGTTAAAGGTCTTAGAGTGAACCACTTGACCTAAGCAATCTAAGGGGCTGTTTACTTTTTTTGTTTCATTTTACTCTTATAGTCTTATGTTTTCATTTTTCTCTTATTTTGGAGGATGATTCTATGTTTTATGAAACAAAGAGACCAATTTGTAAATTAAGTGACAAATAAACAGGCCTTAACTCATTTAAGTAAAGAAATGATACTGGATATAAGAATTTTTCCTGACACAATCATTTTCTAATGACAATTCTTAAAACTGTTGTATACATACAAAAAAGACTTGTACGTTTTAGTAACCCATCATTAAAAAATAAATATATCATCTATGTCTAACATATTTGTACACGTTAACGACAATCCTAAGAGTTATCGGTAGAAAACTTCATAAGTGCTAATCTTTGTGTTTCTTTCATAGGGTCCAAACAACCCTCATTGGTTATGTACTGGAAATTTTTTCTTATATAAATACTAATATTTGTGTTTCTTTCATAGGCTCCAAACAGCCCTCATTGGTTATTTATTGAAAATTTTGAATGTAGATTGTAATGGTTAATGTAACTAAACCTGTATCATGCAAGGTGAGTTTTTAAACAAAATGGAATCATGATACATAAGTCTATTGTGTTTATCCTTCAAGAATGTTGACATACCCGTTTGACTATTTGTGGAAACTAATCTCTATACTATAAAAACTATTTTTATTTGTTTACATTACACAATACATAATACATAATTCATGTATAAAAGTCTAATTTGCATACCACTACATCAACTAAAACAAAATAATTATGCCTAACAATTTAACACATCCACAAAAATTATGCTATATCGACCATGAAAAACCTAAGACGTGGGTATTATTTATGGTTTATAATAATTACAATTAGAAAAATATCGTTAATTTTTTTTTAATTTATTTTTCGCAAATAATTTGGAGTTTATAATCGACCATGAACTCAAGCCCCACAAAACCAACCTTAGTTATTACACCACATGTCGTATCGACATAGAAAGAGAAAAAAAGGGCTAACTGTCTTTATTTCATTGGGTCCTATTTGGATCTCTTCTAAAACACACACCCAAAACAAAAACCTCAAAATCATATTAATTTTATTTTTTTAATAGGAATACAAACACAGGTGTTATATTTTCCTTCCTTCTCTGGAGGGTTCTCTTTCTTGGATCCTTTGTATATTTTTCTCCACCCTCACATCTGTATCTATATTTGTCTAGATCCATCTATCTTTCTAAAATCTTGTATTTTTTTCTTTAAACATCATAAAGTTGTAGTCTTTTTTCATAAATTCAACAACACCAAAGTGGGTGTTGCTCAAAGGTTCAAGAAAACCCATGGCTTTATCAACATCAGCAGTTTGCAATGGAAACCCATCATTTATATTTCATCCATTATTTAACAAACCTATAAAGAATCAATCTTTTTTAAGATTTAAAACACCCCACCATGTTAATTCACTTCAAAAAACAAAACCCATCAAAATGTTGAAAACCCCTAATTGTAGGAACCCTAATAAAGCTGATATGGTTGACCCTGTTGTGTTTTATCTTAATAAGGTCAAGACAAAGGAAAATGAGAAAAAAGATAGAAACTTTAGTGGGATTCAAGATTTGTTAAATCTTTGTGGGTTTGGATATTGGGTTCAAGGATTTAGATGTTTTCCATGGTTAGCTTTGAATTTTCATATGGCTAATCATTTGAATATGAATCCTTCAACTTTACAGTTAGTGCAGAATTTTGGTAATCTTCCAATGGTGGCCAAACCCATTTATGGAATCTTATCAGATGTTTTGTTCATTGGTGGTTCTCATAGACTTCCTTATATCTCAATTGGAGGTTAGCTCTTCATTTCTGAATTCACATTCATGTTATTGTGTGTGTGTGTGTGTGTGGGTGGGTGTGTGTGTGATTAGGTAGTTAAACACAGCTAATTTTCACCTAACTCTTTTGGGTAGGCTAATTTATTACCTTAATTATCCTAACTTTATGAGCTTTTGTCATTCTTTGTAGTTTTTTACTAGTTATTGTGAAAATATTATTCCAATATAGATACACACTATAACTTCTAACTCCACAACATATGTAGCCCTTTGTAGTTTCTTTACTAGCTTTTTGTAGTTTGTTTTGAAGAGGAATTGAATCAAGTTTCATGTAGAATTATTCATATAGCTTCTAACTCAACAACACATGTATAGACTTTTGAAGTTTAGCATTTATATAACAGTTGGAAATTTAATTCAAGGGTTCTGGCAAAACACTAATCCGTAGTAAAGTCTTGAACGCGTTTTATGTTCATTAGTTGGTGTGATTCTTGTATTTAATTTTTTGTAATGCATTGATGTTTTCTACTCTATGTTCAACTGTTTTGTTACGACAGCTGATGCGTATGTCTCAGTTACCTAGATTCAGGGGTGTCAAAATGGACGGGTCGTGTAAAAAACAATTTTTTAGCTGGAAATCTTAGTTTGTGTAAAATCTTGTATTTTCATTGTACATGTTTTCTACTCTATGTTCAGCTGTCTTGTTAAGACAGCTGATGCGTATGTCTTAGTTACCTAGATTCAGGGTTGTCAAAATGGACGGGTCTTGTTAAAAACAAATTTTTAGTTGGAAGTGTTCATTAGTTGGCGTGGATTCTTTTATTTCATTGTAATGCGATGATGTTTTTTACTCCATGCTCAACTGTTTTGTTAAGACAGCTGATGCGCATGTCTCAGTTACTTAGATTCAGGGTGTCAAAATGGACGGTCATGTAAAAAACTAATGTTTAGTTGGAAATGTTCATCAGTTTGTGTTGCTTCTACTCTATGTTCAACTGTCTTGTTATCACAGATGATGTGTATGTCCCGGTTACTTAGATTCAGGGGTGTCAAAATGGCCGGGTCGTGTAAAAACCAATTTTTATCGGTTCATACAAATATATGTATTTTAGATTTGATTACAGAAGACTATTGTTACAAAAATAATTGAACTTATTTCAATCAAACGATTTATCAGATTTTGTTATCCACTTTTCAGTTGTGCTGCAGATATTATCATGGGGTTCAATGGCATTAATCCCAATTGCAAGTGAAGCATTACCAGTTCTCATGGCGTGCGTTCTAATTTTTAATCTCGGAGCATCGATTACAGAAGTCGCAAAAGACGCACTCGTTGCAGAATACGGTCAAAAAAACAAAATAAACGGTCTCCAATCGTACGCCTTCATGGCTTTAGCTGCTGGTGGGGTCCTCGGCAACTGTTTAGGCGGTTTTTTCTTACTTAAAACACGTCAACCGAAGTTCATGTTCTTAATCTTCGCATCATTACTTTCTCTCCAACTCGTCTCATCTTTAACAACAAACGAAGAAACTTTTAGTTTGCCAAAAAGTTCAAATCTTTATGAACCAATCTCACACACTATTAAGAAACAGTTTTCGGATCTCGTTTTAGCGATTCGGGATGAGGGTATATTTCGCTCGCTTTCTTGGATTGTAGCTTCGATTTCAATTGTTCCAATCCTATCCGGTTCGTTATTTTGTTACCAAACACAAATGTTGAATCTTGATCCTTCGATTATCGGTATGTCAAAAGTTATCGGTCAGTTACTTCTGTTAGCTGTTACCATCTTCTACAACCGCTATTTCAAAACTATCTCAATGAGAAAACTAGTTGGAATTGTTCAAATTCTTTACGCGTCTTCTTTACTTCTTGATCTTGCTCTCGTAAAGCAAATAAATCTAAAATTTGGAATCCCAAACAACATTTTTGTTGTTTGTATTTCGGGTATTGCCGAAATGATTGCACAATTCAAGCTTTTGCCTTTTCAAGTCCTATTTGCAAAGTTAGCTCCCGCGGGTTGTGAAGGGTCGCTGATGTCATTCTTGGCATCGGCTCTTTGTTTATCATCGATATGTAGCGGGTTTTTAGGTGTCGGATTGGCTTCGTTGCTTGGAATATCGACTACGGACTATTCAAACCTTCCGACAGGAATTGCGATACAATTTTTTGCAGCATTGATGCCGGTTTTTTGGATTCGAAGTCTACCCGAATCGCAATCTTTAGCTGGAAAGGAAAAGAAAACGGGTTTGAGTAAACGGAGGAGAAAATCGAGACGGGTCGGAAGAGTTGTGTTTAATATGGTGTTTGTTTATAGAAGAGAGAGAGAATCTGAGGCTACAATGTGAAAAAGATTCACAAGTAGAGAATCTTTAGGGGCGCTGATATATGCACCACTCAAATTGATAAATCTACTACGTATGTGCGTTAAATACTTGTACAGTACAAATATTTAATGCGTTAAATACTTGGTGCAGTACAAATATTTAATGCACATGTGTGGTGGATCTGTCATTATCCAGTCTTTAGACATAATGTTTGAAGTAGAATGTTAACAGAGGCTACTAGAATAGGTTGAGCTCTTGGAAGGATGTATAGTTAAAACATGTGAAAAAGGTTGATTCTTTTCCCTTTCGATAAATTGGATTAGATTCGATTTTGTTCCATGGTAAATACAAGAATTATTTTTTGAATTTGTATTGTGTTCTAAAGTGGAGGTGGTAATGTTGACCCGTTTGGCCGTTTGGCTTAGTTGGTTGACTTGTGTTCCGTTTTAAGTAAAAAAGGCCCGGTCTTTACCCGTTTGTACTAGTTGGTTGATTTGTGTTGTGTTTTAAGTGGAACGACTCGAATGCTTAAAATCATTGCAGCTAAAATAGGTCCCCTGTCAATGCAGCTACGGAATTACATAATTTTCAGGTCAAATAACATTACAAAATGCCTTTTTGATAAAATTAGGGCTTTTTCCTTCTCTCGGTTAAAGTCTAGAAGATGTAATATTCTTAGTTGAACCTCTTGGCATGGTTTGTGTTGTTGCTGTACATTGTGTGTCGATAATGTTAATTTTGAAGTTACAATCAAGTATACATTGGTTGTTTGTTTGTTGAAGTGAAACTGGAGTATGTGTGTTGCGCCTTCAAGTGCGTTGGTGTGTAAATTTGTTTTGGGCTGCTAAATAGTAAATCCCAACTCCCAAGATGTTTATCATGGTGCTGTAGGCAATGTCAAGTAATTCGTCTGTTGACTGTTGTCTGACGTGAATGTTGATGATGTTATTTTTATTTGAGAGGTAATATTCACACACTAGTTTTTAATCCATACATACTTAAATTACAATTATATTTATATTTACAATAATGAAAGTTAACTTAGGTAAAAATAAGAATATAATTGTAAATTTTAAGAAATAAAGTGTGTATGAATTAAAAACTAGTGTGTGAGTATCACCTTCCTGTTTGTAATCATGATACCTTTTTTTTTTTTTTTTGCAAAAATAACGAAAGCTTTTACAGAGAACGGGAGACATTTTTAAAAAGAAAGCATCTCTAACAAAGGATATAAGAAAAAAATTCAATAAGGCTCGTACTTAAAAAGTAACAATACAAAACTAATTAATTAAACCGAGCCTCGGCTACTTTAACCTTATATAACTATCTTAATTAATTAGGATAGTGTTATTAGGATAGTCGGTTATTATGATAATGATAATGATAATGATAATGTCACATGATTATTACTTTTGTGTTGGGGGAAGATGATGATAATCTAAATCTAACATGTGCCTTGATCTCTATAAATATCAACCTGTTGTAATTTAGTAGTATATAACTACCTTTAGTAGCCTATGTTCTAATTAAGAACTTGTAGTATTATAAGAATGGAGAAAGGAAAAGTAAGCTTCATAAGTAAATTGAAATATTGGTACACATACTGATTACAATCGATCGCATATTTATAGTACAATAATTCACTGTGCAGTTAGGTGAAATAGTAATATCTTCGTGAGTTGATCCACTAAATTTGTTGATCCACTAAATTTACTTTATCAAAAGTGTCGGCCACTAAATTTACTTTATCAAGTCTATGATTTATAACACTCCTCCTTGAACGACAATTTTGTTTCATTAAAAATCAACTACATGTTACTGCCTCGTTAAAAACCTTGCTAAAGAAAACTCAGTGGGATAAAAACTTTAGTCAAGGAAAAAAGAGTGCAGCATAGAGTGGACTCCCCTCAAGTAGACATCGCTGAGTCGTCACATCTTTTGAACATGCCTTATGCCAATATTGTGAACATGCGTTCTGAAAATAGCAGTTGGAAGTGCTTTGGTGAAAAGATCGGCAGAGTTTTTGCATATATCATTTCAATCTGGTTGTCTTTGATGAGATCTTGAGTGTATGAGAAGAATCTAGGAGGTATGTGTTTCGTTCAGTCACTTTTGATATACCCTTCTTTCATCTGTGCTATGCAAGCTGCATTATCTTCATAGATAGTTGTTGGACTTTTATCGTGTTCTAGTCCACAAGAATCAGTAATGAGTTGTGTCATTGATCTTAACCAAAAACATTCCCGAGTGGCTTCATGTAATGCAATCACTTTGGCATGATTTGATGATGTTGCAATAAGTGTTTGTTTTTGAGAACGCCATGATATTGCGGTGCCTCCATTTAGGAATACATATCCAGTTTGAGATTTAGCTTTATGTGGATCAGATAAAGAATCTGCATCTGTATAACCAAACAAATCTTGTTTCGAGTTGTTAGAATAAAATAATTATAAATCAGTAGTTCCCCGAAGGTATCAAAATATGTGTTTGATCCCATTCCAATGTCTTTTGGTAGGGGCTGAGCTCAACCTTGTCAACAGATTAACTGCAAAAGAAATGTCAGGTCTTGTATAATTTGTAAGATACATAAGAGCCCCAATTGCACTAAAATATGGAACTTCTGAACGAAATAGATCTTCATGATCTTCTAGAGGATGAAATGGATAAGTATCAATATTGAGATCTAACAATCATAGGAGTACTTAATGGTTTTTGTCTTGTCCATATTAAAATGTTTTAAAAATATTTTCAATATAAGTTGTTTGATGGATAAGTAAGTCGTTAGTCATATGTTTCATGACCCGTCCTAATCCATCTGGACGAATACATTACAATTGATTTCATCGCGAGGTACTTGACCTCTATATGATACATTTTACAAACATTGCATTCGTTTTTAAAAGACAAACTTTCATTACATCGACAGTTGACGGCATGCATACCATTTCATAATATATCCAACTATAATTGACTTAGTAATAATCTTGATGAACTCAACGACTCGAATGCAACGTCTTTTGAAATATGTCATGAATGACTCCAAGTAATATCCTTAAAATGAGCAAATGCACAGCGAAAGATTTCTTTCATAGCTGAGAATAAACATGCTTTCAAGTGTCAACCAAAAGGTTGGTGAGTTCATAGGTTTATTATAAAACAATAAAATTCATCATTTTGATAGACCACAAGATTTAAATGCTGCATGGTACAAATGGGCCCGAATCCTATACCCACCTGTAATGTACATGCGATATCTTTTAAATACAGTACACCTTTCTCGTGTACGAAATCATCTTTCATAAATCTTAGTAACCGTGCACATATCTCGTGCACAAAAATAACATACACATAACCTGTGTATAAAATCATTCTCTCAATACATAACATTCACTTTACTTTCATTTCTTGGCTTGGTAACCGACCTTAACATATAATGCGCATAAATAATATCCCCAAAACAGAACATCTCGTCTGTATAATAATCATATAAACTTCGAAGTACAAAACACCACGCCCACTAGCCCTTCCGTCTAGTGAACATTCTGGGTGGGGGTGTTAAACCCGGTAGCTACCTTTA
Organism: Rutidosis leptorrhynchoides; assembly: GCF_046630445.1. Taxonomy (NCBI): domain Eukaryota; kingdom Viridiplantae; phylum Streptophyta; class Magnoliopsida; order Asterales; family Asteraceae; genus Rutidosis; species Rutidosis leptorrhynchoides. The sequence continues at coordinate 124,263,105 of NC_092343.1, read as the reverse complement.
GGATTCGCGTCAATTAGGCGTGCACTAATTCTCAAAATTAGTGATGTTCCCTAATTCTTAGGTTACCAAGCAATAATAATCAGGGGAAAAATATTCATATCAATTGTGGCAATTATCACGTCCACATAATTCAATGGTGGCAATTATCACGTCCACATAATTCATTCGAGGAATGTTTTGCTTGTGTCTATCTCGTCAAACATTTATAAAAACATTTCATGTATTCTCAGTTCAAAATATATTTCAAAAGCATTTAATAAAGCAGTTGTAAAAACAGCGCATGTATTCTCAGTCCTAAAAATGTAAAGAGTAAAAGGGAATCAAATGAACTCACTATACTGTATTTTGTAGTAAAAATACAGATGACGACATTGAACAATGCAGGGTTGGCCTCGGATTCACGAATTTATATTGATTGTATATCTATTAAAACATATAATCGAAATCGAATAAATCTATATAATATTATTTATGATATAATTATTTATATTACTAACTTATATCCAAAAATATTAAATCTTGTTATATTATATGTGTTAAATATATATATATATATATATATATATATATATATATATATATATATATATATATATATATATATATATATATATATATATATATATATATATATATATATATATATATATATATATATATATATATATATATATATATATATATATATATATATATATATATATATTCATGTATTTCATTTGTTTATCAAAACAGTAGTTTTAATTATACTAAGTTAATATTAGCAAAAATAATGATAATAACATTAATAATATACTTTTGTTAAAAATAACTTTATTAGTGATTATAACAATTGATATTAATAATAATACTTGTAAAAATATTAATTTTACAGTTAATGATAGTTATGATATTGATTTTTAATAAATTTAATGATAACAGTAATAATAGTAATAATTATAATATCTATAATAATAATTCTTTCACTAATAGTAGTAATAATAATATTAATAATAATAATAATAATAATAATAATAATAATAATAATAATAATAATAATAATAATAATAATAATAATAATAATAATGATAATATTAATGATAATACTTATAACAATAATAATGATAAATATGATATTAATAATTGTAAATGTATTGATGATACTAATATTTATAAAACGATACAAATTCTAATATTAATGATAATAATATATTTTTATTTCTTTCTTAATAATAATAATGATAATCATAATCATAATCATAATCATAATCATAGTGATGATAAAAATACTAAAAGGATAAGTTTACTACTCATAATAATATTATTAATACTTACCATAATAATAATGATAATGACTATAATACTTATAAATATGGTAATCAATATAATACTAATAATAACAATCATAATAACAATCATAATTATAATCATAATAATAATTAATACTAACAATAATTAATAATAATAATAATAATAATAGAATTATATATATAAAAAAAAACTACCTCACACGAAAGGAGTTCCAAAAATAAACAGCCATCCCTTGGATTCGAACTCGTGACCACAGACTAACCCAATACTCTCTTAAACCATTGCTCTATGATCTGTTTATCTGTTTTTAACCCTCTCCAATTATTTATAACCCGTTATGTTATTTATCCCTCTTTCTCTCCTTCTTCAATTCGAAAATCGATCAGTTACAAGTTCTTCATAACATCAACTAATTCATTTGATTTTAAGACTCTCAATTCAAACAGAAACGTCTGAGATTCTATTGAATTGGATTAATTAACAGAAATAAAAAATTAAAATAAAACTGTCGTGTTTTTGAGTTCATGAACTCAATTAGTGATTTAAAAATTGGGACACAATTAGGTTATGATTATAACATGAAATAGTTGTTAAATCATCTCTATAAACTTTTGAAATCAGTAATTAAACTTGAATTAGAACAGAGAATTCAAATTTGCTTGAAGAACAACCTGTTGACTTTTTTAAAACGAAACTTTGACTCAGGAATTCGAAGTTGATATCAAGAATTATAAATTCAATTTTTGCAGAGAGATTAAGTAAAACATTCCTAATAAAACTACATTAACACAATTTAAATTGGTATTCGAATTAAAGTAATTGTAAAAAAAAATAAGAACAGAGTGTCGTCTTTTTCTTCAAAATAAATTTAATTAAATTAAATCATATAAAAACAGAATAAGGTGATATTTGATACTGAGGATGAAGGAACTGAATGAGTAAGTTCATAGCGTTGTATAATTTACTTGTATTATAATCAAATCGGTCGACAGCAATATTCGCTCAGTACAACAGAAAAAAATAAAAAAATAAAGGGAGATCGTGATGGAATATATTTTGATACGTTTGATACAGACGTGAAACGGATTGGAGACACAAACAAAAACCTAATACAGTTGAGGGCAACGTTAGACTGATTTCTGGGATATAATTCATTTATTTTATTATTTTTTAACTAATTAGATATAAATGTATTAATATTGATAGTTCTATTAATATTAATATTAATAACTAATAATAATAATAATAACACTGAAAATAATAATTATTAATAATAAAAATGTTCATAGTAATATTAATAATAATAATAATATTGGTAAAATATTAATACTAGTAATAACAATAATAGGTTTAATATTAATAATTATAATAGTAATATTGAAATATTACATGATAATGATAACTATAATAATAAGAGTAATGAAATAATGAAAATAACAATTTTAAATAAAATGGTAATTTTTATTAATAATAATCATAGTTATAATTAACGTTATAGTTTTAATCATTTATTTTTAACATCTTTATTTTGGGAATTATAAACTTTTATTTATAATTATAACAATATTAACCATAATATTAATAATGTTAATATTGATATTCATATTAATAATGAAGATAATAATTATATTACCATATTAATTATATATTCAGCTTGTAATTACATTTTATATATTTACAATTGATTAATTATATTTTATTTACTAAGTATATAATATACTAAGTATTTAATATAAATTTTATATATTTCAACATATATATAAAATTACTTAGGTATAGAATATATATATATATATATATATATATATATATATATATATATATATATATATATATATATATATATATATATATATGTGTGTGTGTGTGTGTGTGTGTGTATATATATATATATATATATATATATATATATTCAATTTAATAGCAACTTAATTATATATTATTTTTACATTTACAATTCTAATTGATTAAAGCGTATTTTATTAAATCAATTTATTATATATACTTTTGTTTATATTTTTATATATATGTAAATACATGTACTTATATATACACATTTATTTACACACACTTGTTCGTGAATCGTCGAAAATGGTCAAAGATCAAATGTATATATGAAATAGTTCAAAATTTTTGAGACTCAACATTACACACTTCGCTTATCGTGTCGAAATCATTTACAAATTAAGTTTAGATTTGGTTGGAAAATTCCGGGTCGTTACAGTACCTACCCGTTAAAGAAATTTCATCCCGAAATTTGATCGAGGTCGTCATGGCTAACAATAAAAATGTTTTCATGATAATTATGAGTTGATAAATAGAGTTTTATCATTATTGAGTAATGTAGACAAAATGATTCGATTATATGAAGCGTACGAGTGAAGCTATCACAAAAGAGCGAGATGAGTAAATGCAGATTCGTCATATCTTTTGACATAGATAGGACTGATTTCCGGAATTCAAGGAGTTTAAAGAGGATCTTCAAAATCTAAAAGATTTGATTCTTCGACGAGTAAGGAAATTAAGATCTCTATAATTAAATACGGTGATCTGCCTCGATTACTCTGTCTGATATTTCCATTATAATTTAAACTCTTCCGCTCTAATATTCTCACCATTCTAATACTTTCTTTCTTAGTTCATGCATCCAAAAGATTGTGAAAATGCTTAATCCAGTTCTAATCATTGATATTTTCCTAATTATCACTTCTGTCATCCTTCTTTTCAATCTTCTACCAGAAAAATCTGTTTACTTCTACTATTACCTTGGGGTGATACTATTCTTAATTATACCGTGTCTTTATCTTGCTATTCGTATTAATATCCCCGGTTTGTAACCTCCGTGTTGTTATTGGACTTTATATTTTCTCTTATATTTTGGAGCCCCTTGCCTTTTTATTATATTCTCGACCTCTAGTAAAGCGAGTAATGGTCCAGAATTCGTAAGTATGAAGTTTTGAAGGAACAGGACTAACGTTCTAAGAGAGAAATTGTAATAGCACGATCTTGATTGGTTAAATTACCAGAATATCCTGGAAAATAGATTTATCAAGAAGTTATGTTCTTAATATGTTTGGAGATTAGGTAGAATGTAAGAGTCGTGTAACATGGCACATGATGATGTAACGGTCTGTGAATCATCACGTTTCATTAGAAACTCAGCATGACTTACTGTAATATAATCACGTTGATCAAGTGTCATTATATTATACTAACTCATGCTTCAGTTCCCAACACTACTTCAAAATCATTCATATTTTAAACTCGAAGGTTTTAGAATTTAGAAACTAAAATAGTTTCTTTTATGATGTAACACAGATAGCGCGAAGAGATAACTAATTTCGGATAAGAAGAGTTATGAAAATATCCTCAGAAATATCGAAGATATTTATGATGATATTTTCAGAATTTCTAAGATCGAAGGTTGATGAAGAAAGATTTTCCACAAGATTTAATATGAGTATAGAGCAAGGTTTTCTCTAAAGATTTCATTGGATACAGAATTATCTGGATTCTTTGAATATATGGTTTGGTCCTTGTATTTGTCCTTGGCCTCCTTCGTGGTTAGCTCAATCCGTTTTCTAGTTCTAACTTTTCTGAGCTTTTCCAACATGCTATTCTTTATTATCAAACTTCTGGCTGTTAAGATCGTTTAAAGTTTTTACTGCTTCATTCAGCTTTTTCAGCATTCCGAGTATTGGTTCGTAGACTAGGTGCTTTTCAAAATTTCAGAATGGAAGATCATAATTCTAAGAGATGAATGTTATACATATAACTGTTGATGTAGACATACTGTGATTTTTCAAAGTACTGATTATTGATTCCCGGTGATTGGTATGGCAGTTCTCGTTACAAGATGCGGATGATTATATGATAGGGTTTCAATGGATAAATATAGTGATTTATCGGAGAGGTTTAAGCCAAGGAGCAACAAGGTTGCTGGTTAGTTTACTGCTAATGTGGTGGAATATAAAAGGTTCCCCGACAACGATGACGAAAGGCAGACTTATATATCAAGGCTATAATAAGGCTAATCCGAATGAAAGTCGAAGTTGATTTGCTGGAGCTGTGACAAAATTGGCTAATTTGAAAAAGGACTGCAATGTTATTTTCGGTAATAACAATGCCAAAGGAATTAGCACAGCTACATGTTAAACGTTTACTCAGGTTCCGAGTGTTTTCATGTGTATAACTATATGCACCAATCTTTTCTTCCGTAGTTGAAGTGCGATTGGTTCATCCTCTCGATTGAGGTGTTTTCAAGAATCATGAAAGGTTTGAACGCAGATTGTAATCGTCAAGATACGATTGAAGTTTAAGATGAAATCAAGTGGCAAACTTGAAGAAATGTTTAGTTTCATATGTTATAATCAATATTTTAATTCATTTTAATTGTCCATTGTTATTAGTCCACAATCGATAGTCCACAGTTAACAGTCCAATAATTCATATATAGTTTAATATATAATATTCGAATTAATTAATACGTATCGTGACCCGTGTACATGTCTCAGACTCGATCACAACTCAAAGTATATATATTATTTTAGAATCAACCTCAACCCTGTATAACTAACTCAAACATTACTGCATATAGAGTGTCTATGGTTATTCCAAATAATATATATAGATGAGTCGATATGATATGTCAAAACCTTGTATACGTGTCCCGATATTTAAAGTGCGTAAAATAAATAACAAAAATTAAATGACGATAAATAAAGTGCGTAAAGTAAATAACAGAAATTAAATGACGATAAATAAAATTGTGAGAATATAAATTGCGATAATTAAATTGCGATAAATAAACTGCGATAAATAAAATTTAATCAGTTAGCTAGGAATAGTTAGCTGGAAACAGTTAGTGTGGATTCTTAACAAAAATTTTCTCATAGTTAATTTTGTCTGTTTCTAACAAATTTTAATTTGTCCAATGTTTTCTTCATTATGCCACTTGTTGGATTCTGATAGGTCAAAATCCAAATATGAAATTGAATGAAAATGGTTATTTCGCGATGAACGGATTCGTATATCTGTGGATATAAGTAGGATAGTAAATGACCGTTGATTCAGATTCGAAGAATGTACAGTGCAACTTATTAATGTGAAATCTAAATATTCCTAGGGTATCACCTACCCGTTAAAATATTTTCACCATTAACAGTTTGTACAAAAGAATTTTTAATTACAATCTTTACGAAAACATATATACATATATATTTTCTTCAGATGTAATTATGGATTTAATGAGTTAATATAACATTAAACTCATTTGCTTTTCTTTTTGAGCTAGAATAAATAATCTCTAAGACTTTAGAGATTACATAATCGCCATGAAGAACGAAGATAATTGATGTAGAACGATGATTATACTCGAGGTGGAGAATGAGATGTTAAAGCATGGATTGTTTGATGGTACTGGTGTTGTTTATTGATGGTACTGTTAGTACCGGTGATGTTGTTGAAGCTGGTAAATTTTGCACCATATTCTCCAAATTGATTACTCGAGCGCAAAGTTCGCTGACTTCTTGTATTACTCCGGGATGATTGTCGGTCAGAACGAGTAGATGAATAAGGTTTAGAATTTTAGATAGAATATAATCGTGGCGAGATATTCGGTAAATGAGGGTGAAAATGGTGTTTCGGACTGGTTCACCGGTAAGTAATTCGGGTTCTTCGTCAAGAGGTAAATTCGGTTGGTGAAAAGGATCGCCTTCTTCGCGTCTTCATTGATTAAGTCGACTACGAACCCATCAGATGAATTGGGGATGGCTGATTGGTTGATTCATTATGGTGACGTTGCTTCCGGAGCTTAGGTGAAACTCCATATCGGAATGGCTGTCGGAATCCGAGGAATTCGAACTGGTTGAGGGATTCATCTTGTACGATCAGATGAAGGATTTTTCGATGATAAATAGATTATAGGATGTAGATTAGTACCCTGGAATACATAATTTACATATGCATATATAATACTAAAATCCCATAAGTTACGAAGAAATCTACGGAAGCTGTCAGGCAAAGGTAACAATAACAAATACGCTAAGATATGAATTTATCTATACACAGTCTATGCAATAGAAGCAGTAAGACGTGTCTAGACTTTAAAGATGAGAAGCAAATAATTTTCGACACTAAATGATAATCAAAACTTTTGACATGCAGACACGGTCGAAGTCCAGACTCACTAATGCATCTAATCAACTATCAGTTAGAAACACTAATGCAAGACCTGGTTCGCTAAGACCACCGCTCTGATACCAACTTTCATGACCCGTCCTAATCCATCTGGATGAATACATTACAATTGATTTCATCGCGAGGTACTTGACCTCTATATGATACATTTTACAAACATTGCATTCGTTTTTAAAAGACAAACTTTCATTACATCGACAGTTGACGGCATGCATACCATTTCATAATATATCCAACTATAATTGACTTAGTAATAATCTTGATGAACTCAACGACTCGAATGCAATGTCTTTTGAAATATGTCATGAATGACTCCAAGTAATATCCTTAAAATGAGCAAATGCATAGCGGAAGATTTCTTTCATACCTAAGAATAAACATGCTTTCAAGTGTCAACCAAAAGGTTGGTGAGTTCATAGGTTTATTATAAAACAATAAAATTCATTATTTTGATAGACCACCAGATTTAAATGCTGCATGGTACAAATGGACCCAAATCCTATACCCACCTGTAATGTACATGCGATATCTTTTAAATACAGTACACCTTTCTCGTGTACGAAATCATCTTTCATAAATCTTAGTAACCGTACACATATCTCGGGCACAAAAATAACATACATATAATCTGTGTATAAAATCATTCTCTCGATACATAAAATTCACTTTACTTTCATTTCTTGGCTTGGTAACCGACCTTAACATATAATGCGCATAAATAATATCCCCAAAACAGAACATCTCGTCTGTATAATAATCATATAAACTTCGAAGTACTAAACACCACGCCCACTAGCCCTTCCGTCTAGTGAACATTCTGAGTGGGGGTGTTAAACCTGGTAGCTACCTTTAGGATTCGCGTCAATTAGGCGTGCACTAATTCTCAAAATTAGTGATGTTCCCTAATTCTTAGGTTATCAAGCAATAATAATCAGAGGAAAAATATTCATATCAATTGTGGCAATTATCACGTCTACATAATTCAATGGTGGCAATTATCACGTCCACATAATTCATTCGAGGAATGTTTTGCTTGTGTCTATCTCGTCAAACATTTATAAAAGCATTTCATGTAATCTCAGTTCAAAATATATTTCAAAAACATTTAATAAAGCAGTTGTAAAAACAGCGCATGTATTTTCAGTCCCAAAAATGTAAAGAGTAAAAGGGAATCAAATGAACTCACTATACTGTATTTTGTAGTAAAAATACAGATGACGACATTGAACAATGCAGGGTTGGCCTCGGATTCACGAACCTATATTGATTGTATATCTATTAAAACATATAATCGAAATTGAATAAATCTATATATTATTATTTATGATATAATTATTTATATTACTAACTTATATCCAAAAATATTAAATCTTGTTATATTATATGTGTTAAATATATATATATATATATATATATATATATATATATATATATATATATATATATATATATATATATATATATATATATATATATATATATTCATGTATTTCATTTGTTTATCAAAATAGTAGTTTTAATTATACTATGTTAATATTAGCAAAAATAATGATAATAACATTAATAATATACTTATGTTAAAAATAACTTTATTAGTGATTATAACAATTGATATTAATAATAATACTTGTAAAAATATTAATTTTACAGTTAATGATAGTTATGATATTGATTTTTAATAAATTTAATGATAACAGTAATAATAGTAATAATTATAATATCTATAATAATAATCCTTTCACTAATAGTAGTAATAATAATAATAATAATAATAATAATAATAATAATAATAATAATAAGAATAATAATAATAATAATAATAATAATAATAATAATAATAATAATAATAATAATAATAATAATAATAATAATAATAATAATGATAATGATAATATTAATGATAATACTTATAACAATAATAATGATAAATATGATATTAATAATTGTAAATGTATTGATGATACTAATATTTATAAAACGATACAAATTCTAATATTAATGATAATAATATATTTTTATTTCTTTCCTAATAATAATAATGATAATCATAATCATAATCATAATCATAGTGATGATAAAAATACTAAAAGGGTAAGTTTACTACTCATACTAATATTATTAATACTTACCATAATAATAATGATAATGACTATAATACTTATAAATATGGTAATCAATATAATACTAATAATAACAATCATAATTATAATCATAATAATAATTAATACTAACAATAATTATTAATAATAATAATAATAATAATAGAATTATATATAAAAAAAAACTACCTCACATGAAAGGAGTTTCAAAAATAAACAGCCATCCCTTGGATTCGAACTCGTGACCACAGACTAACCCAATACTCTCTTAAACCATTGCTCTATGATCTGTTTATCTGTTTTTAACCCTCTCCAATTATTTATAACCCGTTATGTTATTTATCCCTCTTTCTCTCATTCTTCAATTCGAAAACCGATCAGTTACAAGTTCTTCATAACATCAACTAATTCATTTGATTTTAAGACTCTCAATTCAAACAGAAACGTCTGAGATTCCGTTGAATTGGATTAATTAACAGAAATAAAAAATTAAAATAAAACTGTCGTGTTTTTGAGTTCATGAACTCAATTAGTGATTTAAAAATTGGGACACAATTAGGTTATGATTATAACATGAAATAGTTGTTAAATCATCTCTATAAACTTTTGAAATCAGTAATTAAACTTGAATTAGAACAGAGAATTCAAATTTGCTTGAAGAACAACCTGTTAACTTTTTTAAAACGAAACTTTGACTCAGGAATTCGAAGTTGATATCAAGAATTGTAAATTCAATTTTTGCAGAGAGATTAAGTAAAACATTCCTAATAAAACTACATTAACAAAATTTAAATTGGTATTCGAATTAAAGTAATTGTAAAAAAAAAATAAGAACAGAGTGTCGTCTTTTTCTTCAAAAGAAATTTAATTAAATTAATTCAAATAAAAACAGAATAAGGTGATATTTGATACTGAGGATGACGGAACTGAATGAGTAAGTCCATAGCGTTATATAATTTACTTATTTTATAATCAAATCGGTCGACATCAATATTCGCTCAGTACAGCAGAAATAAATAAAAAAAATAAAGGGAGATCATGATGGAATATATTTTGGTACGTTTGATACAGACGTGAAATGTATTGGAGACACAAACACAAACCTAATACAGTTGAGGGCAACGTTAGACTGATTTCTGGGATATAATTCATTTATTTTATTATTTTTTAACTAATTAAATATAAATATATTAATATTGATAGTTCTATTAATATTAATATTAATAACTAATAATAATAATAACACTGAAAATAATAATTATTAATAATAAAAATGTTCATAGTAATAATAATAATAATAATAATAATAATAATAATAATAATAATAATAATAATAATAATAATGGTAAAATATTAATACTAGTAATAACAATAATAGGTTTAATATTAATAATAATAATAATAATAGTAATATTGAAATATTACATGATAATGATAACTATAATGATAAGAGTAATGAAATAATGAAAATAACAATTTTAAATAAAATGGTAATTTTTATTAATAATAATCACAGTTATAATTAAAGTTATAGTTTTAATCATTTATTTTTAACATCTTTATTTTGGGAATTATAAACTTTTATTTATAATTATAACAATATTAACCATAATATTAATAATGTTAATATTGATATTCATATTAATAATGAAGATAATAATTATATTACCATATTAATTATATATTCAGCTTGTAATTACATTTTATATATTTACAATTTATTAATTATATCATATTTACTAAGTATATAATATACTAAGTATTTAATATAAATTTTATATATTTCTACATATATATAAAATTACTTAGGTATAGAATATATATATATATATATATATATATATATATATATATATATATATATATATATATGTGTGTGTGTGTATGTGTGTATATATATATATGTATATATATATATATCTATATATATATATGAATATATTCAATTTAATAGCAACTTAATTATATATTATTTTTACATTTACAATTCTAATTGATTAAAGCGTATTTTATTAAATCAATTTATTATATATATTTTTATATATATGTAAATACATGTACTTATATATACACATTTATTTACACACACTTGTTCGTGAATCGTCGAAAATGGTCAAAGATCAAATGTATATATGAAATAGTTCAAAATTTTTGAGACTCAACATTACAGACTTCGCTTATCGTGTCGAAATCATTTACAAATTAAGTTTAGATTTGGTTGGAAAATTCCGGGTCGTCACAATATGCTCAATATGTAAATCAACGTAATACTTGATTTTTTTTCATTTCAAAATCTTTCTTTAGAAGTTGAATGGCTTCATAGATTTCTTTATTTAAGATAATTGATATAAACAGCTACGATCACATATTCGAACATTGTTTTTATAAAACACATGTGCAAATAAGTTTATATGTATACCCTTTTCTTATCAAGTAGTCATTTAATCGGTTATACCACATACGTCCCGATTGTATAAACCCATATAAAAATCTTTGTGATTTAATGGAATACATTCCCTTGGGTTTTACATTAGACGCTTATGACACATTAAACCCTTCAGGTATATTCATGTATATCACTATCAAGTGATCCATATAGATAAGTAGTAACAACATCCATGAGATGTATTTAAGTAAGTACCAGGTTGATTAAGTATCTAATAAGTAATTTGTATCCATTACAGGAAGATAAGTATTCCTCATAATTCATTTCTGGTCTTTGTGGGAAATCTTGAGTTACAAGTTTAGTTTTGCCTTGTAACTTAATTTGTACATTTCTTTTTCGGAAAAAAATTCATTTGTATCCCATATGTTTCACATCTTTATAAGTATAACGATTGATCCGAAAACTTTTCTTTTATTGAGCGATTCTAATTCAGCTCGTATTGCTCCTTTCCATTGAGCTCAATCATGTCTTTTTTGATATTCAATGACAGATTTTGGTTCCAGCTCATCATCTTTATTCATGATGTCATTATATGAAAGATTTTCATCAATATTTGTCATTTCGTTTCGATTCTATAATATTGCATAATTTATTGCAATTTATGTATTTACATCATCAATATCCTCTGCAGAAGGAGTATTGATTTGTGGTTCTTTTTTTGAACATTTTCTTTTACCTCATTATCAGCTGATTTTCTTTTTCGAGGATTTTCTATCTTTAGAACCAATTGGTCTCTCACGTTTCAGACATGGCAAAGACTCATGAGTGACATTATTTCCAGATTTTTGAATTTCAATTCAAGCTGGAGTATTTCCTGCTATTATATATGATTTAATCACTCTTTTTGTATCTATAATGTATTAAGTAATCGATTTGAAAGTTCTTGCATATGCATTATTTTTGAACTTTCTTTTCGCATTCTTTTGTGCGAGGATCAATATACCTTAATTGATGTTCACAACATGGAAACATCATTTTATTTATATTTCATTTCTCCCCCTAATCTAGGGAACAATATTTCATAATGACAATCAGCAAAAAGTGCTGTAATAACATCACCCGTCATGGGTTCAATATATCTTATGATTGAAGATGTTTCATATCCAACATACATTCTCATCCTCCTTTTAGGACCCATTTTAATGCGTTGTGGTGGTACAACTAGAACATACACTGTACAACCAAATGTTCTAAGGTGAGAAATATTTGGCTCTTGGCCAAAATCAAATTGTAAGGGAGAATATTTATGACTTGCATTTGGTCCAATGCGAATTAATGTCGTAGTATGTAAATCTACATGTCCCCATATAGATATTAAGAATTTTGTTCTCATTTTCAATTTCCAATTGTCTAGCAATTAGCTGTAACCGTTTAATTATTGATTCAGCTAAACCATTTCTTGTATGCACATAAGTAACAGGATGTTCAACAACAATCCATACAAGCATTATCAAATCTCACCCTTTTAATGGTGTGATCGAAAAATGTGCTCTTTAATAATTTAAGCAAGGAACTCTACAAATGTCACATTTCGACTTGATAGTAGACAAATATGAGACCATCTGCTAGATGCGTCTATTAGAACTATGAAATGTCTAAATGGTCAACATGATGGATGAATTTATCCACATATCTCACCTTGAATTCTTTCAAGAAACATTTGTGATTCATTTTCTCAATATACTTTTCATTAATCATCATATGTGCTTTTCATTAATCATCATATGTGCTTCCCATCACATGTGCATTTCATCATATGTGCTTTTCATTAATCACCATATGTACTTTTCATAATCATCATATGTGATTTTTTCATTAATCACCATATGTTTTTCATTAATCACCATATGTTTTTCATTAATCACCATATGTGATTTTTCATTAATCACCATATGTGTTTTTAATCATACGCGCTTTAATCATACGCGCTTGTCATCATATGCGCTTGTCATCATATGCACTTTTCATCATATTCTCTTGTCATCATGTGTGCTTTTCATCATATACACTTTTAATCATATGCGCTTTTCATTCATATGTACTTCAGTACATTTATATGTGTATAATGTAATCCAGAATCAAGTCTAAGTAGTTTTTCAACTACACGATTCTTGTCAGTGATGCTTAAATATTTCTCATTTTCTGTAGTCACTGACTTGATAATCATATCCATTATGATATATATCAGAGAAACTAAACAAATTTATCTTTGACCGTGGAAAAAATAAGGCATTATTTATCAAAAAATTTGTACCATTTTGTATACAAAATTTTCCTTTCTCGTTCCTTTTATCAAGTCTGCAAGACCTGATATTGTATGTATAGTTGTTGATTTTAAATCAATAAAATATTTCTTAGATTTGGGTATAGTGTGTGTGATACCACTATCTGCAATACATAGGTCTCCATAATTTAATTGATGTTGTATGTCAGCAAGATTCATATTAAAACTTCAAATAAGATAAACAAATAATGAGTAAAAATTTCAGCAAGATAATAAATTATATTACCTGCAAACAAGTTACATTTAATATATTGGCATGAGACTCAAATATTATCAGTGTAATAATTTGTCTTGATATGTATATTATAGAATAAACTTAAATTTTAAATAATACGAGTAATTTAGAGATAAATATATTAATATTAATAATTAGTGAAGTTATTATAGTGGTTAATTATAATATACTTACCTTTCCGAAATCTTTGCCACATTTTCGCATCTTTTCGGTCCCACTTTTGATTCATGACAAACTTAGCCAAATTATTAATGTAAATAGACAATATACAATATTTATTATCTTTATCTCAATATACACTCTTAATTATTTGGATTTCACCGCTTAGTTTACAAATAAAATAATACAACCACCTCCTCATATGATTCAACTGGAACATGTGTATATATACATACAAATTCCAGTACCTTGGTACACGAATTCATAACAAATATATGTGTCCTCTATTTCATATTAACCTAACATCACATATCTCGCAAACATATATATTGACCAACAAAAAGGGAAAAAAAAAAAAAAATTTGTGATCACAATTTTGTACAAACTGGGTCTCATTTGAAGATATATTTTATCCGGTCTCTACTATTTTATTTTTCTACTATATATTACGAAATGTTCCGTCGAATCCAAAACCCACCATAAAACTCATCATTTCAGTTATATATTGGAAGGTTTGGGTCTTGAAATAAATCGTTTAGTAACAAATATGATTTCAAAAACCTAAGAAAATAAGATTAAGACGAGAGTTTTGGCTAAAACCAATTTTCATTCGTCATACCTTTTTCATAACACAAAGATACATATTTATAAAAAAAAAACTTTATAAATAAATACTACGGAGTAAGAACTCATTATTAAGATAATTTCGTGTTCAAAAGGTGACTGTCGACACAGACAAGATTTAGTGGTTTAGACACTTTCTACACTCAAGATTAATCTATATTTAAAAGTTAAGTCTTTACTACTGTTTTCTATTTAATTAATACAAAGGAAGGCCAAGTTGAATAGGGGGATATATACTCTCTGTCACACGATAGAAAAAGAAAGAAATTCAGTAGTCAATATCTAATACTCCTCGATTTACACTCACCAACTCCCCAATAATTACCATGGAGGATTATATTCTCTAAACACATAGTACGTTCGAACACACAACAATATTTTACTCCGTATCATATTCACATATTCACTTGTAATTTAATTTCTAAGTTTTAAGTTCTAAGTAAGTTCGTTCTACTACTATAATATTGTAAGGGTATTTTTAATTCAAGTGTGAAGATATACAAGTGAAGATGTAAAAAGTATAAGACTTTAAAAGCTACAAAGAAGACCCAGCGAAAGGTACAAGCAACAGAGCATGGAGTACAAGCATACAAAGCATAAGAAAATTGTCGGTAGAAAACAACACCAGGACATACTCATTCAACAACCACTTATAGTTCACATTCAAAGTTTTTCTCGATTTCGTTTCAAGCAAGCAGATAGATATCAATTAATATTGATAAAAGAAGAGGATAGTTTTGAGGTACGAATTCCTTGTTAATTAATTAAGTCAAAGTAATGTAAATTAAATATCGTCAACAAATTTTGGAATACCTGATGAGTATAACTCAGTGGTGGAAGAACTCAAGCTGATAAATTCTTGATCAGAAGACACATAAGAGGTTTCAAGATCGTCCAACGGTTTCAGCGGCGAAGGATGGTGGCCGACTGCCGGCGGGAATCTTGAGAGGTGGAAGTGGTGGTTGGGCAACTGGAAGAATCACCTTAATATACAGAGCTCTTCATGCTGATAACGTGTTGTAATTTAGTAGTATATAACTACCTTTAGTAGTCTATGCCCTAATTAAGAACTTGTAGTATTATAAGAATGGAGAAAGGAAAAGTAAGCTTCATAAGTAAATTGAAATATTGGTACACATACTGATTACAATCGATCGCATATTTATAGTACAATAATTCACTGTGCAGTTAGGTGGAATAGTAATATCTCCGTGAGTTGATCCACCAAATTTGTTGATCCACTAAATTTACTTTATCAAAAGTGTCGGCCACTAAACTTACTTTATCAAGTCTATGATTTATAACAAAAAATATTATTTTAATCTTAAATATACATGTTTTATATCGGATTAAAGCTACACAGTGGCAGAACTTGAAGATTTGTAATGAGAAGTTCAAGATCTGCGAAATTATAAATGTCTTTCTTGACCGATAGTAAACACTTAAAATCACACGGGCGGGTGCGATTTTACTGCAATCTAAAAAAGAAAATGGTAGCCCATTGAGTTGCGAGCGTTTGAGATTTTAAATCAATGAAATACGAGTTAGTATGAAAGATATATGACCAAAACGGTTAAAATTGGCTAATTCTGCGGGCCTTCACAATTCTGGACATATCTTCTTCATACGAATTCTGATTCAGTTGATTCAAAAGTCTAAACGTCCGTAATTTAGAGGACTACAAATCCCAGTACTTTCTCAAATTCTTAGGGTGGCCACTACCCTCCTTTGTCATTTAATAATTCTGCCCTTGAAGCTACAAATAGAATATATATACTTTTACCTTTGTTGCATTGTATATATACCTAAACTAATACTATTATGACATATAAATTTTTAAAAAGTGATCAACAAAACATTATTTCCTACCGGTCTTCCCGGTTCAAAATAATTACGTGATTTTTTATTTTTATTTTTCTTCTAAGAGTGACATGGAATAAATGCTGATAGCATGTAAGGGTATTTTTGTCATTTTACGTCTATTCCGAATTATCTCTTCAAGAAATTAACTATCTCTTCAAGTAAAACCCCGACCACTTTTATTTTCCGGCCACATTCCATTTTCGTCTGCTCAATCTGATATTCAACATCTTACAGATGAAACTAAGTTAATCAAAAACCCTAACAGGATGAATTAAAAATTCCCCTTTTCACAACCTTAACTATATCAAATAGAAATATGGATGCTCCTGATAGCTCTCTTGATTTCGACAGAACTGACATTTCTCCAATGATATCAATTTTTGTTATCCATGAAATCATAACATGGGATCTTGGCGCATGTTGATGAACAAAGGCTAATTATAATATGATGATTTAAAGTATGTCATATTCGAAACAGATCCTAATGTTATTCTTGAGGAGGACGATGATGAAGATGAAGATGACGATGATGAGGAAGAGGAGGAGGAAGATATTTAGGACCATGAAAACACTTGTGTTGGTTCTCCATTCAATCGGCCAAGTTCATAAATGGCCCTGTGCCAACAACATACACTTCCAAGTTACCATATTTCAATCATCAAGTTATAGTTAACCACCCTTATTGTCCATTTGAAGCCTATCATTAAAGATCGTATTAAAATTGTAGTTTGGGAAGTTACGGATCGTGTGAAGAAAGTTGATACCGCAATCGAAGAGTTCAAAGCCTTCATCAAAAGCCCTACACAAAAGATAATATTCGAGTATAACCGAACTCTAAATGAAAGCCAAGACTTAGAAGATACGAATATTTTTTTTTTAAAATAGTAATTTTTTTTAAGTCACTTTCAAAAATGGAAAAATCGGAATTTTTGTTACAAAAATGATAAAACCGAAGTTTGAAACTTCGGTTTTGCCAAATCCGAAGTTTCAAACTTCGAATTTTTTATTTTTTTCATTTTTTTACAAAAAAAAATAATAAAAAAAGCAAAACCGAAGTTTCAAACTTCAGTTTTGCTTTTTTTTTTTTTTTTTTTTTTTTTTTTTGCTTTGCAGTTGATACAAGTGCATATAAAATTGTTAAGGACTAAAAATATCACTTCAATAAATAAGAGGATTCATAAATAAATTTTAATAAATAAAGAGTACAGATAGGAGACGTGTATCTTCCCCCACCTCACACAAAGCCATCTTCTTAAAAGAGTCCCCTCCAACCTGCAACTAAAACACCAATTTCTTTTCTTCTTTTTGCCTCTCTTTCCTATTGTGCAAGAGCAGTAGGATGGACATAGGGTTTTACAACAAAAAAAAAAAAAAAAAAAAAAAAAACCGAAGTTTCAAACTTCGGTTTTGCTTTTTTTATTAATTTTTTTTTGTAAAAAAAATAAAATAAAATAAAAAATCCGAAGTTTGAAACTTCGGATTTGGCAAAACCGAAGTTTCAAACTTCGGTTTTACCATTTTTGCAACGATTTTTGATAAATTTCCATTTTTGAAAGTGACTTAAAAAAAATTACTATTTTTAAAAAAAAAATCGAGAAGATACGCCTACCCATATCATGAGCGTAATCTTGAACCTCTTTCTTTCTTGTTAGTGAACTTGTTCTTTCGCGTATACTTGCTAATGGCACATAAACTAATGCTCCTTGTACCTTTTCAAACCCCAATGGTGCTGACAAAAAGGGGAGAGAGGTCAAACCAAGAAAAATGATGCCTAACATATATAAGAACCATACATTGAAAAGTCATGCATATGAGAGGAAGTGTGAGGATGGACGTTAACCGAAGATAAAGATATATGATGATTCTGATGATGAAGATAAATTTTGTTTTGTAGGTTCTTCATGCACATTTTCAATTTTCAAGAAATCAGAGGAGCAACGAAAGAAAGTGGAAGCTTTCAAAACAGTAAAAGAGGCTAATGCAAAGCAAGCGGAATAGATGAATGTCTATGAAGCCTATATATGTTGCTAAGCAAATAATTTTCAGAAATAGTAAAAAAAGATCATGTTGAGGGGGAGGGATAATCAGATGTCTTTTATGTTGCACCTTTTAAAACCACCAGACCACAAGAACCAACATGACCAAAAGGACCGATATCAACTCGTCAAGCGTCCTTAAAAGATGAAAAGTCTAAAATGATCACAAAAAGGATATGGATCCAAGGCCAACAATTGATGGAAAATCGTGTGTACTTTTACCAAATCAGATTAACGCAGCGAATAGTTAAAATAATAATCTTTTATTATTTTATGAACAAAATTTAACAAGATTAAATTTTCATTTATTTAATGAAACATGCACACGATTAATCTTTTCTAATGATCCAGTTACACCATAATAATTGTCATGAATATAAAACAAAAGAGGAGTTGACGATATACCTTTCTTGGAGAAATTGATGAGACGGAGAGAAACTTACGATCAAAAGTATGACCGTCTCTTTGGATAGTCCATACTACACTTCAAACGACCGTCAATGGATGCTAGTTCAAACCCAAGTAATATTAATCAACCTTTGGTTAATATTATGAAATCAAAATTTTTAGTTCATAGAAAGAAGAATGAGAGATTTATTACTCCGTAATATGGTACAATATATATAGATATTTTATTTTAATATTTCATCCGTGAACCTACGCGTGAATTTGTATCATAAAGTCGTATTTCTCAAATACTTCAGGGGTATGTTATGTAACTTATAATTAATAATTTCTATCACGTCGCTTTCATGTGAATAGTAAATTAATTAATTTCGATTCATTTACTATTCATATGAATAGTAAATGAATTAATTTCGATTTACTATTTTGTTACTTGAGTAATATATATACATCATATATATATATATTTTATTTGACGTCTCGGTGTATATGTGTGTGACCCCGAAGGCTCAAATGATGTTGGCCATATAGTTATATGTTGTACCTTGCACATTAATCCTACAGACTCCCACTTGTGCATGGCACAACACCAAGTAACTATACAAACAATGGTAAGCGTCTAGCAACACGTCATTGTCCCCAAATTCATGTGAGGGTAGTTTCTCGAAACTGTTTATGGTAAGTTTTAAATGTTATTCGTCCTTTTGTTTCAGATACTTTAGTTAAACTTGAGATATGGATCATCGGTCATTCTCATTTGTTTAACAATTTTGTTTCTCGATCTTAGAACTGAATTAGATCACCAAATTAATTAAGTATCATCTTAATTACATCTGGGTGCGGCCACACAAATATCTTATTCATTCATCGAGGAGCTCAAAAAGTATCTAACTCCAAACATTTTAGAGGAACAAATCCTATATTGTATACACGTGTCTATCACGAGCTTTACATTATACCCAATAATGGCCTTTATAACAGCCTTATTCAGGACAGCGTTTAACCATATCAAAGTACAATGTTCCACACATCAAAACTGGCGTGCATCTCAAGTCTAAGGACATAAAGACATAATCACTAAAAGATTCACTACTGACAATGATCCATGTAGTGACATCTTATGGTTGGGTCATTCCAATATTCATCATCAATGAATACATATGAATTTTGGTCTCAACAAGTTAACTATTTATCATCAATAAATATAACCAACATTCACATTAATCTTAATTCATGTTATTCCCATAACATGATTGATTATGGAGATTTTGAATAATCAACAATTACTCATGGATTAAACATGCTAATATTAAACACAGTGATATAAATGAAAATGAACATACCATCAATATATCAATTCATTATGATAAAACTGTTTAATGTTCCAAAAATATCCAAATGCTAAATTACAAATTAAAAAGATCATAGCATAACGAAGTCTAATACTACTAGCATGATCATCATGCTTGTTGTGTGTCATGGGCTTCGTGAACGGGTCAGCCACATTATCATCTGTATGAACCTTAAGAATACTAATATCATTCCTCTCAACGACTTCTTGAATATAGTCAAACTTTCAAAGAATGTGTCTGCTACCTTTACGTACACGTGATTCTTTCGCAAGTATAATAGCACTTGAATATCACAGTACATTTCCATAGGGGATTCAATGCTGGGAACTACTCCGAGTTCAGTAATAAACTTCCTAATCCAGACAGCTTCTTGAGCAGCTTCTGAGGCAGCAATGTATTCTGCTTCCATTGTAGACTGTGCAACTGTGCTCTGCTTTGAGCTTCTCCAATCAACTGCCCCACCATTCATGACAAAGACATACCCTGACTGGGATCGAGAATCATCTCGATCAGTTTGGAAACTAGCATCTGTATAACATCTAATACTCAACTCTTCTTCCAAACCACCGTAAACCAAGAACATATCTTTAGTTCTCCGCAAATATTTAAGAATGCTCTTAACAGCAATCCAATGTTCTTCACCTGGATTCTATTGATAACGACTCATCAAACTCAAAGCTAACGAGACATCAGGTATAGTACATAACATGGCATACATAATGGATCCTATAGCCGAAGCATACGGAACACATTTCATTCGTCTTATCTCATCAGGTGTGATAGGACTTTGAGACTTGCTCAAGGTTATGCCCTTTTGCATGGGCAATGCTCCGCGCTTGGAGTTTTGCATGTTAAATCTTCGCAAGATTTTGTCAATGTATGTACTTTGACTCAAACCAATAAGCCTTTTGGATCTATTTCTATAGATCCTGATTCCTAGAATATACTTAGCTTCTTCAAGATCTTTCATGGCAAAACATTTTCCAAGCCAAGATTTGACATCTTGCAAAGTTGGAATGTCATTTCCAATAAGTAGTATATCATCAACATACAAGATCAAGAAGACAACTGATGTGCAGCGGGGTAGTATATAAAATAGCTTATATTTTTGCAGGAAATACTATTAAATACGATACAATTTTACACAAGATATTTATTTATTTAGAGAACGGATATACTTAAACCTTGCTACAACACTTATAGGCAGTGTACCTAATCGTACAGTAGTGTAGTTTTTAGTAAGTCCGGTTCGTTCCACAGGGAATCTTTTTAAACAAAGCTTAACGCTATATTAGTTTACTTTTATAGAAATACATATATATATATAAGTAATATTATTATTATAAAGGGGGGTTTTTACCGTTTAATGACCGGTTTGTCGATTTTAAAACTTTAGTCGCAGTTAAAACCTAATGTAAAATATTAAATAAATAAAAGACTTAAGTTAAAGCGTAAAATAAATAACGATAATGAAATTGCAATAAATAAAAGTGCGATAAAATAAAATTGCGATAATTAAAAAGTACGATAATTAAAAGTGCGATTAAATAACAATAAATAAAAGTGCGATAATTAGAAGTGCAATTAAATATAAAATAAAGGAAATTAAATATGAAATAAAAGAATTATGCTTATTTAAACTTCCGTAATCATGATGTTTGATGTGTTGATTGTAGTTTTATGCCCATGGGTTAATTGTCCTTTGTCCTGGATTATTTAATATGTCCGTCTGGTTTTTGTCCATAACAGTCCATCAGTCATAAATATAAAGTGCGAGTGTCCTCGTCAAATTATTCTTATACCCGAAGTTAAATATTCCAACTAATTGGGGACTTAAACTGTAACAAGATTTTAATATTTTGTTTAATAATTACACCAGGATGTCGACTGAGTGTAACCCAAGGTTTTAATATTTTGTTATCAATTATACCAAGTGTCCTTGTACATAATTTCTCCCCTGTTTTAATTATTCTAGTGGCTATTAATCCATTCCCGTGTCCGGTTAGATGAACGATTATTCGTACATATAAATACCCCGCCCATCGTGTCCGATTGAGTGTATATGGTAATTTATAGGGACGCCCAATTGTAAATCTTTATATTAACATTAACAAACTATCATTTAGTTAAACAAATATAAAGCCCATTAATAGCCCATAGTCTAATTTCCACAAGTGTCGTTCTTTTGTCCAAACCCCAATTATGGTACAAAGCCCAATTACCCAATTTTAGTAATTAGCCCAACATCATGATTACTTCGTTTTAAATAAGCATAATAATAACTTAGCTACGAGACATTAATATAAAAAGGTTGAACATAACTTACAATGATTAAAAATAGCGTAGCGTTACACGGATAGAATTTCGACTTACACCCTTACAACATTCGCTAACATACCCTTATTATTAGAATTATAATTAAAATTAAAATATAAATTATAAATATATATATATATTTTACGTATGAATGAGGAGAAGAAAAAGATGATATTTTACGATCAGAATGCGCGAGCTTTATAGGGGGTTTCTGAATTTGGGGCTCCGCGACTCGCGGCATTTTTGCCTTCAAACTCCGCGAGTCGCGGAGTTTGAAATTACAGCTCACTCTGGTTTGGAGTCTTTCTTGCCGACGGTTTTTATTATTTATTATAATATATAAATAATTATAAGAATTATTTAAATATTATATTATATTTATGTGCATAGTTGACTTGTAATTTTTAGTCCGTTGCGTCGAGCGTTGAGAGTTGACTCTGGTCCCGGTTCTGGATTTTCGAACGTCCTTGCGTACAATTTTATATTTTGTACTTTGCGTTTTGAATCTTGTACTCTTGTAATTTCGAGACGTTTCTTATCAATAATTGGAACCTCTTTGATTGTCTTTTGTACTTTTGAGCTTTTTGGTCGTTTGCGTCTTCAATTCGTCGAATCTGTCTTTTGTCTTCACCTTTTATTATTTAAACGAATATCACTTGTAAATAGAACAATTGCAACTAAAAGCTTGTCTTTCTTGAGGAATAATGCTATGAAATATATGTTCGTTTTTAGCATTATCAAATATTTCCACACTTGAGCGTTGCTTGTCCTCAAGCAATATCGTCTTGAAATACTAGAATCACTTCTTTATTCTTCACACTTTGTACATCAGTGATTTCTATACGGCGGTATAAACAATGGTAGTAACGATATGGTTTACAGTCCCACATGACTATAAAAATTTAGATCCATTAAGGAAATTGGATCTTTATGAAAACATTTGATCTTTTGAAAATTAAATCTAGTTTTTACCCTAGATAAGTTTTCCGGAATAACCCTTTACCGGTGTTGCAAAATATTTTTGTGGGTTTGGTGGGTTTCAGATTTGAAAATTTTAGCTCAAAACTTATGGTTTTGTGTCACCCACTTGCTAACCTTGTATTTGGAAAGCAACACGTCCAGTTCACTTGTCCCGTATATTACCTTTCGGTAAACTACCGTCCGGTTGTAAAGGAAAGCGTTGAACAAGCAACTGTTAAGGCAATGTCCCCTGACATGCTTTTAATTATGGTCTATAACGTGTCGGACGCAATTACTATCCTTGGTAGGAGTAATAGTAAAGCTCACCCTTATAATTTTTCGGTATGGCACAAGGTCCTGTCTTTGACCACTATGCAACCACCGTTCTTACGGTTGACACCCGATTTAGTTCAGGTGACCTAATGAATTCCAGGTGAATTTCTAGGATTTTACGTTCAATGGTAATGAACGCATTGAAAATAGGGTTTTCAGAAAACAAATCGGTTTGTAATTTTTATCAACATATTTTCTCGTTCAAGCTCGAGTTTAGATATCATTGAATTCCATGAGTTTGAATTCTCAATCTTTAAGGTCAATCTCTAGGATTGAGTAATATCAGGCTTAAAAGCTGATTTTTGATCTTTTAAGGAGATTATCCTTTCTGGGGATCTGATTCATTAGTCTTATCAAGCTAATTTGCATGGTGCCCCCCCATTTTACGAGATAAATCCTTCTCATGGTTAGGATAAATCTGACCACTTGGCGACCCTGTTTAATGCTGAGGTCCGTGGATTTCCTGCTGATTTTAGTGATGAATTTTCTAGATTTTTCGTCAACCTACAGCTGGTCTGGACGACAACTTCATGACCTAAATCAAGAAGCGCGTGTCTATTTCGGAAGACTTTACTTCCTTTTAATGATGGAATTGATTCATCGTGTAGATCCATCTCTTCTTTTCTTTCATCGGGTAAAACAGTTTAGTTTAGTCCAAAGCAAAAGTATTTTCAGTTATTTGTTACAGATATATGTGACATATGTTTAAGATAACTTGGTAAATTTTCCCACACTTGGCTTTTATTTTCCTTTTTATCGTCCTCTATTCCATTTTAAATGAATTTTAACATTTTAGTTTGTTTCTCAATTTATGTCCTTTCCGAGGTAACAATAATTTCGGTGTTAAAACCTAGTTTTATTGTTCATAAATATGTATAAACATGATTTTGAGTTCATTTAATTGAAAATTTTGAAAAATTTTACTAGAATTGGGTAGTTAGTATATAAGACTAGGGCTGTTCTTTTTTTATCAGAGAGCACTAGATTCTAATACAACTACTGCTTTACTAGTATTTTTAATGGTAACCAAGTGTTTAAGATAAAAATTTTAAAATCCGAAAGAATTTAACCCCTTCCCACACTTAAGATCTTGCAATGCCCTCATTTGCAAGAAATCAGTAACAATTTAAATTATTGATGTCGAACGAGGTGTATATAAAATAGTTATTATTTTACTAGGAAAACACTATTAAATACGATACAATTTTACACAAGATATTTATTTATTTATAGAATGGATATACTTAAACCTTGCTACAACACTTATAGGCAGTGTACCTAATCGTACAGTAGTGTAGTTTTTAGTAAGTCCGGTTCGTTCCACAGGGAAATCTTTAAACAAAGCTCAACGCTATATTAGTTTACTTTTATAAAAATACAAATATATATATAAGTAATATTATTATTATTATAAAGGGGGGTTTTTACCATTTAATGACCGGTTTGTCGATTTTAAGATTTTAGTCGCAGTTAAAACCTAATGTAAAATATAAATACAAGACTTTAAATTAAAGCGTAAAGTAAATAACGATAATGAAATTGCGAATAATAAAAATGCGATAAAATAAAATTGCGATAATTAAAAAGTACGATAATTAAAAGTGCGATTAAATAACAATAAATAAAAGTGCGATAATTAGAAGTGCAATTAAATATAAAATAAAGGAAATTAAATATGAAATAAAAGAATTATGCTTATTTAAACTTCCGTAATCATGATGTTTGACGTGTTGATTTTAGTTTTATGCCCATGGGTTAATTGTCCTTTGTCCTGGATTATTCAATATGTCCGTCTGGTTTTTGTCCATAACAGTCCATCAGTCATAAATATAAATTGCAAGTGTCCTTGTCAAATTATTATTATACCCGAAGATAAATATTCCAACTGATTGGGGATTCGAATTGTAACAAGGTTTTAATACTTTGTTTAATGAGTACACCAGGTTATCGACTGTGTGTAAACCAAGGTTTTACTACTTTGTTAACAATTACACCAATTACCCTTGAATGTAATTTCACCCCTGTTTTAATTATTCTAGTGGCTATTAATCCATTCCCGTGTCCGGTTAAATGAACGATTATTCGTACATATAAATACCCCGCCCATCGTGTCCGATCGAG
Organism: Rutidosis leptorrhynchoides; assembly: GCF_046630445.1. Lineage (NCBI taxonomy): Eukaryota > Viridiplantae > Streptophyta > Magnoliopsida > Asterales > Asteraceae > Rutidosis > Rutidosis leptorrhynchoides. Next base: position 124,236,384 of record NC_092343.1, on the reverse strand, counting down.
TGTATATGGTAATTTATAGGGACGCCCAATTGTAAATCTTTATATTAACATTAACAAACTTTCATTTAGTTAAACAAATATAAAGCCCATTAATAGCCCATAGTCTAGTTTCCACAAGTGTCGTTCTTTTATCCAAACCCCAATTATGGTACAAAGCCCAATTACCCAATTTTAGTAATTAGCCCAACATCATGATTACTTCGTTTTAAATAAGCATAATAATAACTTAGCTACGAGACATTAATATAAAAAAGTTGAACATAACTTACAATGATTAAAAATAGCGTAGCGTTACACGGACAGAATTTCGACTTACACCCTTACAACATTCGCTAACATACCCTTATTATTAGAATTATAATTAAAATTAAAATTAAAATATAAATATAAATATATTTACGTATGAAGAGGAAGAAAAAAAATGTGTTTTATTTGATCAGAATTCGGTTGGCTTTATAGCCAGACTTGATTTTTGGGGCTCCGCGACTCGCGGCAAAATGCCCTTAAAACTCCGCGAGTCGCGGGGAGGTATTTACAGCTCACACCCTTGGAGTTTCTTGCTGCCGACGGTTTTTATTATATATATATAATATATATATAATTAATATAATTAATTATATATTATATTATATTTATATACATAGTTAACTTGTAATTTTTAGTCCGTTGCGTCGAGCGTTAAGAGTTGACTCTAGTCCTGGTTCCGGATTTTCGAACGTCCTCGCGTACAATTTAATATCTTGTACTTTGCGTTTTGAATCTTGTACTCTTGTGATTTCGAGACGTTTCTTATCAATAATTGGAACCTTTTTGATTGTCTTTTGTACTTTTGAGCTTTTTGGTCGTTTGCGTCTTCAATTCGTCGAATCTGTCTTTTGTCTTCACCTTTTATTATTTAAACGAATATCTCTTGTAAATAGAACAATTGCAACTAAAAGCTTGTCTTTCTTGAGGAATAATGCTATGAAATATATGTTCGTTTTTAGCATTATCAAATATTCCCACACTTGAGCGTTGCTTGTCCTCAAGCAATATCGTCTTGAAATACTAGAATCACTTCTTTATTCTTCACACTTTGTACATCAGTGATTTCTATACGGCGGTATAAACAATGGTAGTAACGATATGGTTTACAGTCCCACATGACTATAAAAATTTAGATCCATTAAGGAAATTGGATCTTTATGAAAACATTTGATCTTTTGAAAATTAAATCTAGTTTTTACCCTAGATAAGTTTTCCGGAATAACCCTTTACCGGTGTTTGCAAAATATTTGTGGGTTTGGTGGGTTTCAGATTTGAAAATTTTAGCTCAAAACTTGCGGTTTTGTGTTACCCACTTGCTAACCTTGTATTTGGAAAGCAACACGTCCAGTTTACTTGTTCCGTATATTACCTTTCAGGTAAACTACCGTCCGGTTGTAAAGGAAAGCGTTGAACAAGCAACTGTTAAGGCAATGTCCCGTGACATGCTTTTGATTATGGTCTATAACGTGTCGGACGCAATTACTATCCTTGGTAGGAGCAATAGTAAAGCTCACCCTTATAATTTTTCGGTCTGGCACAAGGTCCTGTCTTTGACCATGCTATGCAACCACCGTTCTTACGGTTGACACCCGATTTAGTTCAGGTGACCTAATGAATTCCAGGTGAATTCCTAGGATTTTACGTTCAATGGTAATGAACGCATTGAAAATAGGGTTTTCAGAAAACAAATCGGTTTGTAATTTTGATCAAAATATTTTCTCGTTTAAGCTCGAGTTTAGATATAATTGAATTCCATGAGTTTGTAATTCTCAATCTTTAAGGTCAATCTCAAGGATTGAGTAATATCAGGCTTAAAAGCTGATTTTTGATCTTTAAGGAGATTATCCTTTCTGGGGATCTGATTCATTAGTCTTATCAAGCTAATTTGCACGGTGCCCCCCCATTGTACAAGATAAATCCTTCTCATGGTTAGGATAAATCTGACCACTTGGCGACCCTGTTTAATGCTGAGGTCCGTGGATTTCCTGCTGATTTTAGTGATGACTTTTCTAGATTTTTCGTCAACCTACAGCTGGTCTGGACGACAACTTCATGACCTAAATCAAGAAGCGCGTTTCTTTTTCGGAAGACTTTACTTCCTTTTAATGATGGAATTGATTCATCGTGTAGATCCATCTCTTCTTTTCTTTCATCGGGTAAAACAGTTTAGTTTAGTTCAAAGCAAAAGTATTTTCAGTTATTTGTTACAAATATATGTGACATATGTTTAAAATAACTTGGTAAATTTTCCCACACTTGGCTTTTTATTTTTCTTTTTATCGTCCTCTATTCCATTTTAAATGAATTTTAACATTTTAGTTTGTTTCTCAATTTATGTCCTTTCCGAGGTAACAATAATTTCGGTGTTAAAACCTAGTTTTATCGTTCATAAATATGTATAAACATGATTTTGAATTCATTTAATTGAAATTTTTTTTGAAAATTTTTTTTTTTTTTTAGAATTGGGTAGTTAGTATATAAGACTAGGGCTGTTCTTTTTTATCAGAGAGCACTAGATTCTAATACAACTACTGCTTTACTAGTATTTTTAATGGTAACCAAGTGTTTAATATAAAAAATTTTAAAATCCGAAAGAATTTAATCCCTTCACACACTTAAGATCTTGCAATGCCCTCATTTGCAAGAAATCAGTAACAATTTAAATTATTGAGGGTGATTTGTGTGAAAATGATTAAATTTTTACCAAAGTTTCCAAATATATTGGCGTTTGTTTGCTGAATGATAAATGGTGCACATCATTTGTTCATTCCGTCTTGTTGTTATTTCACATGTATTTTGCATCTTGTCATCAAAATTAATTGCTTTTGCTGAACTTAATGCCAGTCTTTGAAAATGCGTTGTTTTACCCTGTTGTGTACATAAGATAAACTGCAAACATATATACATATTTTTGAAGTTTGGTATATTACCCCACATTCAAAAATTATTAAAATCTAAGAATAAAAGTTAGATAATTATAAAAATGATTACAATATTAACAAAAATATTAAATGTATCAATAATTACAAATTACAAAATAATAAAAAAAAATAATAAGTAAACTAAGGATGATATTGGTACCAATAGGGGTTCCACGCATAACCATAAGTGCTATAGAATGCTTCGGCAGGGTCATACGTAGGATATGGTGGCTGCATCTCTATCGACCAAGGAGGGAAGACGGGTTTCGGTGTAGGAATATAGTTTCTACCTATATGTTGGCAATGCGCTATGATCTGGTTCTGATGAACTTGCCAATCTTCAAATGCTCTCTGTCTAGCATTTTCGTATTCCTGAGAAGCTATAAACCTATGCATTTCTTGCATCTCATTCCCCCTCCTACATTACCTTGTTCCTGGTTTCTCTCTACCTGTGGATGTCTACCATTGTATCGTACTGCGGCGTTATTTCGCCGCTTCAAAACTTTCGCACCATGGTATACATTTAAACCTATAGTGTCGCGGGGTTCCGGCTCTTCTACTAATAATCCCCCCCGACTTATATCCACACCGAGATATTCACCAATCAAAGTAATAAAAATACCACCTCCTATTATGCTATGTGGACGCATCCCCCGAACCATAGCTGATAAATAATAACCCACACAATATGGTATACTTACAGCGCTGTGTGGGTCTCGAATACACATATGGTAAAACAAATCTTGTTCATTTACCTTTTCTTTGTTTTTACCCCTTTGTGTAATCGAATTAGCTAAAAACCTATGTATTACTCTTAATTCGGCTCTATCTATATCCAAATAAGAGTAGTTTCCCCCTTTGAAACGGTGATGGCTTGTCATTTGACTCCACACACCGTGTGTATCAAAATTCTCATCTATCTTTCTACCGTTTAGTATCAATCCTCTACAATCGGCAGACGCTAATTCCTCAGGCGTATATATACGTAAAGCCTGAGCCATGTCCAGTAAAGACATGTGGCGCATCGAACCGCCTAACAAAAATCTAATAAAAGAACGATCGGTTAAACTAGCTACCCGATCATTCAACTCTATACTACATAACAACTCTTCACACCATACTTTATATACAGGCCTGCGTATGGTGAATAAACATATCCAGTCATTAAAAGAAGAATTACCATACCTCTGTACCAGTAATTCCCTAATTGGCCCGGCCAATTCTACAGCTTCCAAGGGTCCCCATTCTATGACCCTCGGTACCTCAACAACCTTGGAATGAAGAGTATGCAAACCCCGTTGATATTTTGGATAATCTATCCAGAGTCTGTCAAATCTCAGGTTCGGGTGCAATTGTTCCAAGTGCATATCTGAAAAGGTCATGACTGGATGAGGTACATCCTGCTTGTAGTAGTTATCTACCTCCTGTTGTTCCAAGTTCTCAGCAGGAGCATGGCGGGCTTGGGATGAAGATTCACCCCTTTCATTCTGCAAAACACATCAAACACAAATTTTGTGCATCCAAATATGCATTAGTGTCAGCAAAATCATTAATCAAAATAATTACAATGACATTATCAATTTATATCAAACTTAAGCTTATTTTCACATTTTTATCAAATCTACACTTTTTCAAATAAGCATATACGAAAATTTTCGCCAAGTTCATAAGCATTCAACTCAAATAACATGTCAAAATAATCATTACTAGCAAATAAACAAGTCTCAAATGACATTATCTTTCAAAAATCAAGTTCATGAATTTTGGACTTGAAAAAGTCCACTTTAATTCTCAAAATCATGTTTAGGCTCAAAGTTTGGATCATTTAACTACCTAGACATGTTACACTACTCAATTTAGCAACAATTCATGACAAAAATCGGCCATAACCTGTTTATATCAAAAAGCCCCAAATTGCTCAAGAACACAAACCTTAGATTATTCAAAATTTGAAGTTTAAGGCTTCTAATCATGTTAAACAGCATCAATCTAGGTTATACAAGCATAATACATAAACAATTTAAGTCTAATTACACTAAAAAGCATCAAAATCAAATTGGGGAAAAAATAGCTCAAGAACACTAAAATTCGAATTAAATGGTGTTTAGGTGTAGAAATTTACCGTTTTTCTTGAGTAGTTCTTAGATATCATCCTTCTTAACATGATTTTAGCAAAAAATTTGGTGATTAACGGTTAAAAATTGGGATTTTTGGGGGTGATTTTCGGGTTTTTTCGGGTTCTTTTTCGAGCTGTATGTTTCTGCTTTGTGTGTGTGGGAGTGACTGATCGTTCAGCTATTTTATTTTTTTTTTCTGGGTTTTGGACCCTCCGCGAGTCGCGGAGGTTTTGCACTGCAAACTCCGCGAGTCGCGGAGTTTACCCTCTTTTTTTTTTTTTTTTTCTTTTTTTTTTATAATCTTTAACTTATAAAACAATTAAGAAATTAATTTTAAAATTTTGTTTCCCTTGTTATTTAGGACGAGGTCGTTTCGGATCGATGTCCTAGTCCGTCCTTCGACAAAATTTTAAAATTTGTCTTTTTGTAGCGATTGTTTTAAAAGCTAAGATTTTTGGGTTTTTTCAATGTTTTTGGCATACTTTAAATCAATAAGATTAAAAATAATGATAATAAAAGTTCTCGTCCCTCCCTCGGGTAAAGCAATTTCGGTTCAAAGACCTAGTCTTCAACTTACGATGAATTTTAAAAATCATATTCTTAACTTAATGAGATAAAGTAAATTTTTGTTTTTAAATTCACACAACTTAAATATAAAATTCAAAATTAATATTAAAAATTCACACCAAACTTAAAATTTGAAATGCATAAAATTAAAAATTCATATTTTAAAAATTCACACCACTTAATTTAAAAATTCATATTATAAATTCACACCAAACTTATATAAATTTTTCAAATATTTACAATTTTAAATATATTGTTTTTACAAAGTTTACAATATTAACTTAAGATTTAAATATTAATTTTAAAAACATGGTAAAAATAAATTTAAAAATCTTTTTGTCTTTTTATCCCACTTTTATCAATCAAATATTATCAAAAATATGCGCCCCTCTTTTCGGTAAAGTAATTTCGGTTCCAAGACCTAATTTAACTCATGACGAATTTTTGAAATATTTTGGGTTGATTGATTAAAGATATTTATACCTTAAGAATAAACGTTAAATTTCGCAGTGATGTAATAAATTTTTGAACGATATCAATAATTTCGGTCGCCAAACCTAATTTTATTTAATACCAATTTAATACTTTTTAGCGAACAAATTAGCGTTTATTATCAAAAGGTTAAAAATAAAAATAAAAATAAAAACTGTACAGACATACCTGTGAAATAGATTTCTTAGTTATATGATCTATTATATTCATAAGATAGTCGGTTTAATTGATTTTCCATGGCTGCATAGGCGTAACCTCGAGCATTCATTGTCTTTTCTTCTAAACATATGAACGGTCCGTCTCTGCATAAAGTAACAAATTCGGTATTTGAATAGGTTTGATTATTTGAACATTTACCTCCATGTGACCATTTTCCGCATTTGTGACATCGTTCTAGGTGTCGTGCTCTTCTTTTTGCTGCGGATTTTGATTTTCCTTTACCAAATTGTAACTTATTATCTTCGCATCTGGATCCTTTTCTAACTCCGTCCATTCTTTCTCTGATTACTGATACTATTTCACTCGGTAGTATGTCATTATTTCTTTTAGTGATCAAAGCGTGTAGCATTAGACCATGGTTTAATTCACAGGCAGTCTTCATTTCGTAAAAACCTAAAAAAAAATAAAAATTCAGAATGGGGGGAGAAGACTAGTTCTTTAGGGTCTGCTAGGGAAAGACCATACGTGTTCCATTTTCGAGAACTACACGAAAACAGACAATCTAACTCTAACAGAAATACATATTATCCTTTAAAGACTTGATTCTCCCCACACTTAGTTAGCTGTGGTATCGAAATTGTGATTAACTTCGTTGTCGACTTCCATCGGACCCTGTATGTAATGTTTAACTCTGTGACCATTAACTTTAAATTCCATCCCATTTGAATTTATTAATTCTATCGTTCCGTATGGGAAAACTCTTTTGACTATGAATGGTCCAGACCATCTTGATTTCAATTTTCCAGGAAATAGCTTGAATCGTGAATTGAAAAGAAGAACTCTGTCTCCTTCTTTGAATTCTTTTGAACTTCTGATTCTTTTATCATGCCATTTCTTCGTTCTTTCTTTATAGATTAACGAATTTTCGTATGCTTCATGTCTTAATTCTTCTAATTCATTTAGTTGACTTAATCGTAGACGTCCGGCTTCATGTAAATCAAGATTACATGTCTTCAAAGCCCAAAATGCTTTGTGTTCAATTTCTACTGGAAGATGACATGCTTTTCCATAAACAAGTCTAAAAGGTGTGTTTCCAATTGGAGTTTTGTAGGCTGTTCTAAAAGCCCAGAGTGCATCCTCCAATTTAATGGACCATTCCTTCGGATTAAATAAAATGGGATTAAATTCTTTCGGATTTGATCCTACGGTTTTCTCTAGAATACGTTTTAAAGCTCGGTTTGTATTTTCAACTTGTCCACTTGTTTGTGGATGATATGCGGTGGAGATTTTATGAGTTACTCCATATCTTTTAAGAACTTTCTCAAGTTGATTATTACAAAAATGAGTTCCCCGATCACTTATTAAAGCTTTCGGTGTTCCAAACCTTGCAAAAAGACGTTTTAAAAAGTTGACTACAACTCGTGCATCGTTAGTTGGGAGAGCTTGTGCTTCCGCCCATTTAGATACATAATCAATGGCTACGAGTATATATAGATTATTATGAGATTTTGGAAATGGACCCATAAAGTCAATACCCCAAATGTCAAATACTTCACATACTTGGATGACATTTTGTGGCATTTCATCACGTTGACTTATTTTTCCGGCCCTTTGACATGCATCACAGGATTTGCAAAGAAGGTGTGCGTCTTTGTAAATTGTAGGCCAATAGAATCCAGCTTCATAAACTTTTCTTGCTGTTAGTTGAGGCCCATAATGCCCTCCTGTTGGTCCTGTGTGACAATGGTTTAATATTTTACTAGCTTCATCTCCAAATACACATCGGCGTATTATTCCATCGGGACAACTTTTAAACAGATGTGGATCTTCCCAGAAATAGTGTTTTATATCACTGAAGAATTTCTTTCGTCTTTGGTACGATAATCCTTTTTCAAGGAATCCACAAACTAAGTAGTTTGCATAGTCTGCAAACCATGGGATTTCTTTATAATCTATCTTCAATAGATATTCATCAGGAAAGTTGTCTTGTATGGTCGATTCATTTAGAACTTCTAATTCGGGATTTTCAAGACGAGAAAGATGATCAGCGGCGAGATTTTCTGCTCCTTTTTTATCTCGGATTTCAATATCAAACTCTTGTAAGAGTAAGATCCAACGGATTAATCTTGGTTTAGCATCTTGTTTTGAAAATAGGTATCTAAGAGCAGAATGGTCGGTATAGACCACCGTTTTTGCTAGAACGAGATATGATCGAAATTTGTCAAAAGCAAAGACAATAGCAAGGAGTTCTTTTTCAGTAGTTGTATAGTTCGTTTGTGCTCCTTGTAATGTCTTACTAGCATAATATATAGGTTGAAATCGTTTTTCAATCCTTTGTCCTAAAACGGCTCCCATTGCAAAATCATTTGCATCGCACATTAGTTCAAATGGTAGATTCCAATTTGGTGTTATCATGATCGGTGCATTAGTGAGTTTCTCTTTAAGAATATTAAAAGATTTGATACACTCATCTGAAAAGATGAATGGAGCATCCTTTTCTAGGAGTTTATTCATAGGAGTGGCAATTTTAGAAAAATCTTTTATGAAACGTCGGTAAAAACCGGCATGCCCTAGAAAACTCCTAACTCCTCTAACATTGGTGGGATGTGGAAGTTTAGCAATTACATCTACTTTAGCTCTATCCACTTCAATTCCTTCTTTTGAAATTTTATGTCCAAGAACGATGCCTTCTTTAACCATGAAATGGCATTTCTCCCAATTAAGTACTAGATTTGATTTTTCGCATCTAATTAGCATTCGTTCCAGATTAACTAGACATGATTTAAATGTATCACCGAAGACTGAAAAGTCATCCATGAATACTTCCATGCATTCTTCTATCATGTCATGAAAAATCGCCATCATACACCTTTGAAAGGTTGCAGGGGCGTTACAAAGTCCAAATGGCATGCGTTTGTAAGCAAAAGTACCATAAGGGCACGTGAATGTGGTTTTCTCTTGGTCCTCGGGTGCTATTGGAATTTGAAAATATCCGGAAAATCCATCTAGAAAACAATAGTAACTATTTCCGGCTAATCTTTCCAACATTTGATCTATGAAAGGTAAGGGAAAGTGATCTTTTCTGGTGGCGTCATTTAATTTTCTATAATCAATACATACACGCCATCCTGTTACAGTCCTAGTAGGAATAAGCTCATTTTTCTCATTTGTGATGACAGTCATGCCACCCTTCTTAGGCACGCATTGAACTGGGCTTACCCATGGACTATCAGAAATTGGATATATCAAACCTGCATCTAGCAGTTTAATAATCTCTTTCTTAACTACATCTTGCATATTAGGATTTAGTCTTCTTTGGCGTTGCACATACGTTTTATGACCTTCTTCCATAAGGATTTTATGTGTGCAATACGAAGGACTTATTCCTTTAATATCATGAATCTTCCATGCAATGGCTGGTTTATGAGCTTTCAACACAGAAATGAGTTGTGATTTCTCATTTTCAGTAAGAGAAGACGATATTATTACAGGTAATTCAGATTCACCATGTAAATAAGCGTATTCCAAATGGTTTGGAAGTGGCTTTAACTCTAATTTCGGAGGTTCTTCTATCGATGATTTATATCGGTATCTGTCTTCTTCTTTTAGCATTTGAATTTCTTCTGTTGTTGGTTCATATCCATTAGCTATAAGTGTAGCTAACATTTCAGCTTCATCAATTGGTTCATTTCCTTCTCCTAAAGAACATTCTCCTGTTCCTTGTAATTCTGGAAATTCTTCTAATAATTCTGCATGTGCATCTATAGTTTGAATATAATAACATGTATCATCTGCAGATTGTGGTTGTTGCATTGCTCTATCAACTGAAAAGGTAACACTCTCATCCTCTATACTTAGGGTCAGTTTCTTACCGAACACGTCTATCATTGCTTTAGCCGTGTTTAAGAATGGTCTTCCTAATATGAGAGGAACTTGAGAATCTTCTTCCATGTCCAAAACAACAAAATCTACTGGAAATACTAAAGTACCAACTTTAACTAGCATGTTCTCCATTATCCCTCTAGGATATTTTATTGATCTATCGGCTAGTTGTATGCTTATTCTGGTTGGTTTTAATTCTCCGAGGTCTAGTTTAGCGTATAGTGAATACGGCATTAGATTTATACTAGCACCTAAATCTGCTAATGCTTCTATTGAACTAAGACTACCCAGAAAACATGGAATTGTGAAACTTCCTGGATCAGATAGTTTTTCTGGTATCTTATTCAACAGCACTGCTGAACAATTTGCATTCATAGTGACAGCCGAAAGTTCTTCCATTTTCTTTCTATTCGTGATTAGATCTTTCAAGAATTTAGCATATCTAGGCATTCCTGAAATTACATCAATGAAAGGAAGATTTACATTTATCTGTTTAAACATATCCAAGAATTTGGATTGCTCGGCTTCAAGTTTTTCTTTCTTCATTTTACTCGGATAAGGAAGTGGTGGTTGGTACGGTTTAACATAAGGTTTATCCTTAACTGTGTTATCTTCATTAACCTTTTCAACTACCGGTTCTTTTTCCTTATCTTGATCAGGTTGTGGTTCTTGTGGAGTAGGAATAGTTTCATCAGAAGTTACAGGTATTTCAGGTGGTTTAAGTGTTGTACCACTTCTTGTGGTAATAGCTTTAGCTGTTTCATTCCGGGGGTTAGCATTTGTATCACTAGGTAAACTTCCCGGTTTTCTTTCACCTATTAACCTTGCTAGGTTACTCACTTCTTGTTCCAGATTTTGAATAGAAGCTTGTTGATTTCTAAATGCTTGAGCATTTTGTTCATTTGTTTGTTTTTGAGATGTGAAAAACTGCGTTTGAGTTTCAACTAGCTTCGTCATCATATCTTCTAAATTCGGCTTTTTATCATCGGTTTGTTGTGGTGGTTTGTTTTGAAAATTAGGTCTTTGCTGATTATAAGTATTATTGGATGCTTGTTGATTGCTAGGACCTTGTTGGTTATTGTATGGAATATTTCGGTTATAATTCTGATTTTGATTGTAAATAGGTCTTGGCGGTTGATAATTATTCTGATAATTATTTCCAGGCCTTTGGTTTATGTATGAAATATTCTCTCTTTGTTCCATTGTTAATTCAATACTGAGACAATCTTTTGTCAAATGTGGTCCTCCACACTGCTCACAACTAATTCGTATTGAGTGAATATCCTTAGTCATCTTTTCCATTCGTCTCTCGAAAGCATCTATCTTTGCCGAAATGGAATCTAAGTCATGGCTAGAATCGGCTCTAGCTGCTTTAGATGATCTAATGATATCTTTTTCTTGGTGCCACTCATGTGAGTGGGAAGCAGTATTATCAATAATTTTGTAAGCATCAGTTTCGGTTTTCTTCATAATAGAACCACCAGCTGCTATATCTATATCTTTCCTTGTAGTGATGTCGCATCCTTGGTAGAATATTTGTACTATTTGACAGGTGTCTAAACCATGTTGCGGACATCCTCTTAACAACTTTCCATATCTTGTCCACGCCTCATATAGAGTTTCATTTGGTTTCTGTGTGAACGTAACAATTTCTGCTTGAAGTCTTACGGCTTTAGATGCAGGAAAGAATTGTTTAAGAAATTTATCAATTAAAACGTCCCATGTATCAATCGCTCCTTCAGGTAACGATTCCAACCAATCTTTGGCTTCTCCCTTTAAAGTCCAGGGAAATAACATGAGATATATCTGTTCATCCTCCACTTCTCGTATTTTAAATAGTGTGCAGATCCTATTAAAGGTACGTAGATGTTCATTTGGATCTTCCTTCGGCGCACCACTAAATTGGCATTGATTAGTCACCATGTGTAGAATTTGTCCTTTGATTTCATAATCTGGCGCATTAATGTCTGGATGAGTAATTGCGTGACCTTGGCCAGTGCGTTTAGCTCTCATTCGGTCTTCCATACTTAAAGGTTCCAGATTCTCCATAATTGAATTTGTTGAATCGGTATCACTAGATGCTTCAGATTTAATGGTTCGTTCCTCAACAATCTCTGTTTGAATGATTGGTGGTTCCGGAGGAAAGTTTAATGGTTCAGGATCTATGAACCGTTCCTGAATATTTTCTGGATTCTCAATTGTGAGGTTGGGTTCAAAAAATGGATTATCGGAAATTTGAACTGAAGTACTTGGTCTACTGGATGACAATTCTAAAGAAAAATCAACGGCGGTTATATTTGTTAAACGATGTCTTGATCGAGTTACAGGTGGTGAACGTACAAAAGGTGGTGAACGTCTTGCTCGGTGCATTCACAGAATATCCTATTAGTTTTTAAAAGGAAAGAAAAATTATAATAAGTTATCCAATCAATAGACTTTTCTGATTTTGCCCACGTTTCGAATAGCCAAAAGATGCAGCAGAGGGGCAGGATTCGTTTGGTCTCAATATAATTGAGGACTGTTTGGCTCCAATAACCCGGTCCACGTACAAATCCAACTATTACTACGAACCAGAAAATTTTGATGTCTATCAATTTAACCACTCAAAATAAATTTTCGTAATTTTAAGAAATTTAGATAAGAAGTAGAAAAAAAATTCTAAGTCCTAAAAACTAGAATGGCGAGAAATAAGAGAGAAAAAGAGTTTGTCGCAAAAAGTCGAAAAAGAAAAATGGTTGAAAAATAAAAGGTGACGGAAAAATAAAAGAAACTTATAAAAACTTAAAAATACTTAACTAATTTAACCTTATTACTACAACTAACTTAAAATTATAATCGCAAATTGAAATTACTAATTGGAATGATAATTGGTACATAGTAAAAGGTCTAAAAATATTAAAGCTTACAAGAAAAAACTAAATTCCAAATGGAAATAACTTAAAAAGAAACTAAAACTTAAAAAGGCGTCGCAAAATTCTAAAGCACCTAATTCTTAGTCTAAAGAAAAAGCACTTAAGGAATTCTACGGCAAAGCCTAAAAATCTAGGAGTAAAAATAACTATAGCAAAAACTAAGTTTAAAATTAAATATGAGCTAAAAATACAAATTTTACGCTACAACGATTAAAAAGGTACAAAATATAAAAATATACAAAAAGTTGTAAAAAGTACAATTTTTATAAAAATATTATTTTTATATTATTATTTTATTAAACTACTAATTTTACAATTTAATAAAACTAATTTAACTAAAATATATAAATAAAAAGTAAAAGTAAAATTAAAACTAATAATAATAATAATAATAATTAAGTTTTAATAATAATAATAATAAATTAAAACCCGTAATTAATGCTCGATTAGGGCTTCCTTGTCGCCTGTCAGAAACCCTCCGCGAGTCGCGGCAATTAAAGAAGAAAACCCCGCGAGTCGCGGGGTTCAGGAATTCAGTTGACAGCTTTGTGTTTTTACGCGTTTTTCTTTTTATTTTTTTTTTATTTTCTGTTTTCTGTTTTTTAAATAATTAAAAGATTTTAAAATAAAACTTATATTTTTATAAACTAAAATAGAAATAAAGAAACTTTATAAAACTTAAATATTTAACAAAATCTTAAAAATACTAATATTTTTGTTTTTCTTTTTATATTTTTGAATAATTAAAACGTATTTTTACAAAAACGACTTTTAATAAAAGTAACTAAAAATCTTTTTTTTTTATTAGCGTTGCGCTTCCGGCTTTTAAGATAGTTCCCCGGCAGCGGCGCCAAAAATTACTTGATGTCGAACGAGGTGTATATAAAATAGTTATTATTTTACTAGGAAAACACTATTAAATACGATACAATTTTACACAAGATATTTATTTATTTATAGAATGGATATACTTAAACCTTGCTACAACACTTATAGGCAGTGTACCTAATCGTACAGTAGTGTAGTTTTTAGTAAGTCCGGTTCGTTCCACAGGGAAATCTTTAAACAAAGCTCAACGCTATATTAGTTTACTTTTATAAAAATACAAATATATATATAAGTAATATTATTATTATAAAGGGGGGTTTTTACCTTTTAATGACCGGTTTGTCGATTTTAAGATTTTAGTCGCAGTTAAAACCTAATGTAAAATATAAATACAAGACTTTAAATTAAAGCGTAAAGTAAATAACGATAATGAAATTGCGAATAATAAAAATGCGATAAAATAAAATTGCGATAATTAAAAAGTACGATAATTAAAAGTGCGATTAAATAACAATAAATAAAAGTGCGATAATTAGAAGTGCAATTAAATATAAAATAAAGGAAATTAAATATGAAATAAAAGAATTATGCTTATTTAAACTTCCGTAATCATGATGTTTGACGTGTTGATTTTAGTTTTATGCCCATGGGTTAATTGTCCTTTGTCCTGGATTATTCAATATGTCCGTCTGGTTTTTGTCCATAACAGTCCATCAGTCATAAATATAAATTGCAAGTGTCCTTGTCAAATTATTATTATACCCGAAGATAAATATTCCAACTGATTGGGGATTCGAATTGTAACAAGGTTTTAATACTTTGTTTAATGAGTACACCAGGTTATCGACTGTGTGTAAACCAAGGTTTTACTACTTTGTTAACAATTACACCAATTACCCTTGAATGTAATTTCACCCCTGTTTTAATTATTCTAGTGGCTATTAATCCATTCCCGTGTCCGGTTAAATGAACGATTATTCGTACATATAAATACCCCGCCCATCGTGTCCGATCGAGTGTATATGGTAATTTATAGGGACGCCCAATTGTAAATCTTTATATTAACATTAACAAACTTTCATTTAGTTAAACAAATATAAAGCCCATTAATAGCCCATAGTCTAGTTTCCACAAGTGTCGTTCTTTTATCCAAACCCCAATTATGGTACAAAGCCCAATTACCCAATTTTAGTAATTAGCCCAACATCATGATTACTTCGTTTTAAATAAGCATAATAATAACTTAGCTACGAGACATTAATATAAAAAAGTTGAACATAACTTACAATGATTAAAAATAGCGTAGCGTTACACGGACAGAATTTCGACTTACACCCTTACAACATTCGCTAACATACCCTTATTATTAGAATTATAATTAAAATTAAAATTAAAATATAAATATAAATATATTTACGTATGAAGAGGAAGAAAAAAAATGTGTTTTATTTGATCAGAATTCGGTTGGCTTTATAGCCAGACTTGATTTTTGGGGCTCCGCGACTCGCGGCAAATGTAGTGACCCGAACTTTTCCATGTTTATATATATTAATTGAGATTGATGTTTACATGATTAAATGTTTCCAACATGTTAAGCAATCAAACTTGTTAAGACTTGATTAATTGAAATAGGTTTCATATAGACAATTGACCACCCAAGTTGACCGGTGATTCACGAACGTTAAAACTTGTAAAAAACTATATGATGACATATATATGGTTATATATATAGTTAACATGATATTATGATAAGTAAACATATCATTAACTATATTAACAATGAACTACATATGTAAAAACAAGACTACTAACTTAATGATTTTGAAACGAGACATATATGTAACGTTTATCGTTGTAACGACATTTAATGTATATATATCATATTAAGAGATATTCGTACATCATAATATCATGATAATATAATAATTTAAAATCTATTTTGTTATTATAAACATTGGGTTAACAACATTTAACAAGATCGTTAACCTATAGGTTTCAAAACAACACTTACATGTAACGACTAACGATGACTTAACGACTCAGTTAAAATGTATATACATGTAGTGTTTTAATATGTATTTATACACTTTTGAAAGACTTCAATACACTTATCAAAATACTTCTACTTAACAAAAATGCTTACAATTACATTCTCGTTCAGTTTCATCAACAATTCTACTCGTATGCACCCGTATTCGTACTCGTACAATACACAGCTTTTAGATGTATGTACTATTGGTATATACACTCCAATGATCAGCTCTTAGCAGCCCATGTGAGTCACCTAACACATGTGGGAACCATCATTTGGCAACTAGCATGAAATATCTCATAAGATTACAAAAATATGAGTAATCATTCATGACTTATTTACATGAAAACAAAATTACATATCCTTTATATCTAATCCATACACCAACGACCAAAAACACCTACAAACACTTTCATTCTTCAATTTTCTTCATCTAATTGAACTCTCTCAAGTTCTATCTTCAAGTTCTAAGTGTTCTTCATAAATTCCAAAAGTTCTAGTTTCATAAAATCAAGAATACTTTCAAGTTTGCTAGCTCACTTCCAATCTTGTAAGGTGATCATCCAACCTCAAGAAATCTTTGTTTCTTACAGTAGGTTATCATTCTAATACAAGGTAATAATCATATTCAAACTTTGGTTCAATTTCTATAACTATAACAATCTTATTTCAAGTGATGATCTTACTTGAACTTGTTTTCGTGTCATGATTTTGCTTCAAGAACTTTGAGCCATCCAAGGATCCATTGAAGCTAGATCCATTTTTCTCTTTTCCAGTAGGTTCATCCAAGGAACTTAAGGTAGTAATGATGTTCATAACATCATTCGATTCATACATATAAAGCTATCTTATTCGAAGGTTTAAACTTGTAATCACTAGAACATAGTTTAGTTAATTCTAAACTTGTTCGCAAACAAAAGTTAATCCTTCTAACTTGACTTTTAAAATCAACTAAACACATGTTCTATATCTATATGATATGCTAACTTAATGATTTAAAACCTGGAAACACGAAAAACACCGTAAAACCGGATTTACGCCGTCGTAGTAACACCGCGGGCTGTTTTGGGTTAGTTAATTAAAAACTATGATAAACTTTGATTTAAAAGTTGTTATTCTGAGAAAATGATTTTTATTATGAACATGAAACTATATCCAAAAATTATGGTTAAACTCAAAGTGAAAGTATGTTTTCTAAAATGGTCATCTAGACGTCGTTCTTTCGACTGAAATGACTACCTTTACAAAAACGACTTGTAACTTATTTTTCCGACTAGAAACCTATACTTTTTTTGTTTAGATTCATAAAATAGAGTTCAATATGAAACCATAGCAATTTGATTCACTCAAAACGGATTTAAAATGAAGAAGTTATGGGTAAAACAAGATTGGATAATTTTTCTCATTTTAGCTACGTGAAAATTGGTAACAAATCTATTCCAACCATAACTTAATCAACTTGTATTATATATTATGTAATCTTGAGATACCATAGACACGTATACAATGTTTCGACCTATCATGTCGACACATCTATATATATTTCGGAACAACCATAGACACTCTATATGTGAATGTTGGAGTTAGCTATACAGGGTTGAGGTTGATTCCAAAATATATATAGTTTGAGTTGTGATCAATACTGAGATACGTATACACTGGGTCGTGGATTGATTCAAGATAATATTTATCGATTTATTTCTGTACATCTAACTGTGGACAACTAGTTGTAGGTTACTAACGAGGACAGCTGACTTAATAAACTTAAAACATCAAAATATATTAAAAGTGTTGTAAATATATTTTGAACATACTTTGATATATATCTATATATTGTTATAGGTTCGTGAATCAACCAGTGGCCAAGTCTTACTTCCCGACGAAGTAAAAATCTGTGAAAGTGAGTTATAGTCCCACTTTTAAAATCTAATATTTTTGGGATGAGAATACATGCAGGTTTTATAAATGATTTACAAAATAGACACAAGTACGTGAAACTACATTCTATGGTTGAATTATCGAAATCGAATATGCCCCTTTTTATTAAGTCTGGTAATCTAAGAATTAGGGAACAGACACCCTAATTGACGCGAATCCTAAAGATAGATCTATTGGGCCTAACAAACCCCATCCAAAGTACCGGATGCTTTAGTACTTCGAAATTTATATCATATCCGAAGGGTGTCCCGGAATGATGGGGATATTCTTATATATGCATCTTGTTATTGTCGGCTACCAGGTGTTCACCATATGAATGATTTTTATCTCTATGTATGGGATGTGTATTGAAATATGAAATCTTGTGGTCTATTGTTACGATTTGATATATATAGGTTAAACCTATAACTCACCAACATTTTTGTTGACGTTTTAAGCATGTTTATTCTCAGGTGATTATTAAGAGCTTCCGCTGTCGCATACTTAAATAAGGACAAGATTTGGAGTCCATGCTTGTATGATATTGTGTAAAAACTGCATTCAAGAAACTTATTTTGTTGTAACATATTTGTATTGTAAACCATTATGTAATGGTCGTGTGTAAACAGGATATTTTAGATTATCATTATTTGATAATCTACGTAAAGCTTTTTAAACCTTTATTGATGAAATAAAGGTTATGGTTTGTTTAAAAATGAATGCAGTCTTTGAAAAACGTCTCATATAGAGGTCAAAACCTCGCAACGAAATCAATTAATATGGAACGTTTTTAATCAATAAGAACGGGACATTTCAGTTGGTATCAGAGCGTTGGTCTTAGAGAACCAGAAAATTTGCATTAGTGTGTCTTATCGAGTTTGTTAGGATGCATTAGTGAGTCTGGACTTCGACCGTGTTTTCTTTAAAAATGATTGCTTAACATTTTTGTTGGAAACTATATATTTTTAACATATGAATATTATGTGATATATTAATCTCTTAACGTGTTTGATATTATGTGATAGATGTCTACCTCTAGAACAAGTCCCATTGACTCACCTAATAATAATGAAGAGTCAAATGTAAATTGGAATGATTTGTGGACTGATTCACAAGTTCCCGAAGAGGAACTGGAAGAAGAGTCGGAACCGGAAGAAGAATCGGAACCGGAAGAAGAATCGGAACCGGATGAAGAAATAGAACCGGTGGGGGAAATAATAAAACGGTTAAGTAAAAGAAAATCCTCAACCAACCGACCAAAGTTAATTATGGTCAATGGTGTTTCCGCCAAGGAAGCAAAATATTGGGAGGATTACCAATTCTCCGATGAATCGGATTCCGACGAGAATTCCGATGATGTTATAGAAATTACCCC
This sequence comes from Rutidosis leptorrhynchoides, assembly GCF_046630445.1. Taxonomy (NCBI): domain Eukaryota; kingdom Viridiplantae; phylum Streptophyta; class Magnoliopsida; order Asterales; family Asteraceae; genus Rutidosis; species Rutidosis leptorrhynchoides. Next base: position 124,217,155 of record NC_092343.1, on the reverse strand, counting down.
AACTGAATTTAAAAAGGCAAAAGAAAATAATAAGGGAAAGGGCATAAAAATAGAGAAATCTAATTCCAACCCCGATGAACTTTATATGTATCGTCAACCCCTAAAGTCCTTAAGTTGTAACAATGACCCGGGAACCTCTAAACCACCAGGTTTTTCTAAACCAATGTGGACAACAACGGCTCGTATTAGGGGAACATCATATATCCCTAGAAACTTGGCAAAACGAACCAAAACCGAAGAAGAAGAAACGAGCGAGTCGGAATAAGATAGTTGTATTCGTGTGGTGTAATATATGGAATATAGTGTTCTTATGCTTTATGATATATGTAAAAATTGCTTGTATTAATAAGTATTTTTTTTATGAATCTAACTCTTGTCTATTTTACAGTTTAAAAACACAAAATGGATAGACAACCCAATATTTTAAGAGACCTACCCGGAGACATGATTGATGAAATCTTGTCTAGAGTCGGCCAGAATTCTTCGGCACAACTATTTAAGGCGAGATCAGTTTGTAAGACATTCAAAGAACGTTCCAAGAATGTCTTGGTTTATAAGAGACTTTCGTTTGAAAGATGGGGGATATCACATTGGGAAACCCATAAGTTACGATGTGTTTACTTTGACGCATATATTGCGGGGAACCCAAATGCTATTTTACGCAACGGGTTAAGAAATTATTTTGACTCAATATATCCGAATATTGGACTTCGTGATTTAGAAAAAGCGGCTAACATGCAACATAAAGAAGCATGTTATGCTTACGGATTAGTAATGTTCGCTTCTCACCAAAGTGAGAACAAGAACATCGGGCTACAACTATTAAACAAAACGTTTCCACAAGTGACGGAGTCGGTAATTGGGGTAAGAAATGAGGTTTTTAGATTATTACGGGACTGTTGGACATTACGTAACCCTCGTCCCTTTGATGACGTTACAACACGCTGTCTTATCAACGGCCATAACGGTTATGTTGCACAAGACCAAGGATGGGAAGTAGTCCTAGTAAAACCAGAATGCATGACTTGTTTCTGGACGTATGAATTACGTGTCTTTATTGCCTTTGCTGAACGACTTGTGTACTAGCTAGAATTGTCTTCACAACTATCTTGTATCAAAGTTATTGTGTGCTATATTTCATGCTTTATGTAAAATAAGCGGTATTGTAAGTTTGTAAAATATTGTATAAAAGTTTGAACGCGAAATATTATTATAATCAGTTTTTTCATATAGAATTGTAGTAGTTGAATTGTATATTAGCTACTAAGTATGAACTTAACGGGTAGGTACTACCCGAATTTAAACTTATAAAACGCTAATATGAAGAAAAAGCTTTTATAAATGAGTTCATATTATGCTACGAAATACTATTAACTACTCTTAATATTCTGTATGATTAACTTGTTCCATTTAACTATTTTGAAGGAAATGGCACCGACTACTCGACACACCGTGAATATGAATGAAGAGGAATTCCGTACTTTTCTAGCTTCAAACATAGCCGCAGTACAGGCTGCGCTACATACCAACAATAACCTTGGATCTAGCAGTACAGGAAATCGTGTAGGATGCACCTACAAAGAATTCACTGCCTGCAAACCTTTGGAATTTGATGGAACCGAAGGACCGATCGGATTGAAACGGTGGACCGAGAAGGTTGAATCGGTGTTTGCCATAAGTAAGTGTACTGAAGAGGACAAAGTGAAGTACGCTACGCATACCTTCACAGGTTCTGCGTTAACATGGTGGAATACCTATCTAGAGCAAGTGGGACAAGATGATGCGTACGCACTACCGTGGTCAGCATTCAAGCACTTGATGAACGAGAAGTACCGTCCCAGAACCGAGGTCAATAAGCTCAAGACAGAACTTAGAGGGTTACGAACCCAAGGATTTGATATTACCACGTACGAAAGACGATTCACAGAATTGTGCCTATTGTGTCCGGGAGCATTCGAAGATGAGGAAGAGAAGATCGACGCGTTTGTGAAAGGATTACCGGAAAGAATCCAAGAAGATATAAGTTCACACGAGCCCGCCTCCATACAACAGGCATGTAGAATGGCTCACAAACTAGTGAACCAGATTGAAGAAAGAATTAAAGAACAGACTGCTGAAGAGGCCAATGTGAAGCAAGTCAAAAGAAAGTGGGAGGAAAACGGTGATAAGAATCACCAATACAACAACAACAGCAATTACAACAATAATCGCAACAATTATCCCAACAATCGCAACATCAATCGCAAATACAACAAACGGCCCAACAATAACAACAACAACAACAACAACAGCAACTACAACAATCATCCCAACAACAATAATAACCTCAACAACAACAACAATCAGAAGCAACTATGCCAAAGGTGTGAAAAGAATCACTCGGGGTTCTGCACCAAATTTTGCAACAAGTGTAAAAGAAATGGTCATAGCGCGGCGAAGTGTGAGGTCTACGGACCAGGGGTTAATAGAACGAAAGGAACAAATAGTGTCGAAACGAGTAATGGCAGAGCAAGTAGTGTCGGAGCAAGTTATGCCAATGTAGTTTGTTATAAATGTGGAAAACCGGGCCACATTATTAGAAATTGCCCGAACCAGGAGAACACGAATGGACAAGGCCGCGGAAGAGTTTTCAATATTAATGCGGTAGAGGCACAGGAAGACCCGGAGCTTGTTACGGGTACGTTTCTTATTGACAATAAATCTGCTTACGTTTTATTTGATTCGGGTGCGGATAGAAGCTATATGAGTAGAGATTTTTGTGCTAAATTAAGTTGTCCATTGACGCCTTTGGATAGTAAATTTTTACTCGAATTAGCAAATGGTAAATTAATTTCAGCAGATAATATATGTCGGAATCGAGAAATTAAACTGGTTAGCGAAACATTTAAGATTGATTTGATACCAGTAGAGTTAGGGAGTTTTGATGTGATAATCGGTATGGACTGGTTGAAAGAAGTGAAAGCGGAGATCGTTTGTTACAAAAATGCAATTCGCATTATACGAGAAAAAGGAAAACCCTTAATGGTGTACGGAGAAAAGGGCAACACGAAGCTACATCTTATTAGTAATTTGAAGGCACAAAAACTAATAAGAAAAGGTTGCTATGCTGTTCTAGCACACGTCGAGAAAGTACAAACTGAAGAAAAGAGCATCAATGATGTTCCCATTGCAAAAGAATTTCCCGATGTATTTCTGAAAGAATTACCGGGATTACCCCCACATCGATCCGTTGAATTTCAAATAGATCTTGTACCAGGAGCTGCACCGATAGCTCGTGCTCCTTACAGACTCGCACCCAGCGAGATGAAAGAACTGCAAAGCCAATTACAAGAACTTTTAGAGCGTGGTTTCATTCGACCAAGCACATCACCGTGGGGAGCTCCTGTTTTGTTTGTCAAGAAGAAAGATGGTACATTCAGGTTGTGTATCGACTACCGAGAGTTGAACAAACTTACCATCAAGAACCGCTACCCACTACCGAGAATCGACGACTTATTTGATCAACTACAAGGCTCGTCTGTTTATTCAAAGATTGACTTACGTTCCGGGTATCATCAAATGCGGGTGAAAGAAGATGATATTCCAAAGACTGCTTTCAGAACACGTTACGGTCATTACGAGTTTATGGTCATGCCGTTTGGTTTAACTAATGCACCAGCTGTGTTCATGGACCTTATGAACCGAGTGTGTGGACCATACCTTGACAAGTTTGTCATTGTTTTCATTGATGACATACTTATTTACTCAAAGAATGACCAAGAACACGGTGAACATTTGAGAAAGGTGTTAGAAGTATTGAGGAAGGAAGAATTGTACGCTAAGTTTTCAAAGTGTGCATTTTGGTTGGAAGAAGTTCAATTCCTCGGTCACATAGTGAACAAAGAAGGTATTAAGGTGGATCCGGCAAAGATAGAAACTGTTGAAAAGTGGGAAACCCCGAAAACTCCGAAACACATACGCCAGTTTTTAGGACTAGCTGGTTACTACAGAAGGTTCATCCAAGACTTTTCCAGAATAGCAAAACCCTTGACTGCATTAACGCATAAAGGGAAGAAATTTGAATGGAATGATGAACAAGAGGAAGCGTTTCAGTTATTGAAGAAAAAGCTAACTACGGCACCTATATTGTCATTGCCTGAAGGGAATGATGATTTTGTGATTTATTGTGACGCATCAAAGCAAGGTCTCGGTTGTGTATTAATGCAACGAACGAAGGTGATTGCTTATGCGTCTAGACAATTGAAGATTCACGAACAAAATTATACGACGCATGATTTGGAATTAGGCGCGGTTGTTTTTGCATTAAAGACTTGGAGGCACTACTTATATGGGGTCAAAAGTAATATATATACCGACCACAAAAGTCTTCAACACATATTTAATCAGAAACAACTGAATATGAGGCAGCGTAGGTGGATTGAATTATTGAATGATTACGATTTTGAGATTCGTTACCACCCGGGGAAGGCAAATGTGGTAGCCGATGCCTTGAGCAGGAAGGATAGAGAACCCATTCGAGTAAAATCTATGAATATAATGATTCATAATAACATTACTACTCAAATAAAGGAGGCGCAACAAGGAGTTTTAAAAGAGGGAAATTTAAAGGATGAAATACCCAAAGGATCGGAGAAGCATCTTAATATTCGGGAAGACGGAACCCGGTATAGGGCTGAAAGGATTTGGGTACCAAAATTTGGAGATATGAGAGAAATGGTACTTAGAGAAGCTCATAAAACCAGATACTCAATACATCCTGGCACGGGGAAGATGTACAAGGATCTCAAGAAACATTTTTGGTGGCCGGGTATGAAAGCCGATGTTGCTAAATACGTAGGAGAATGTTTGACGTGTTCTAAGGTCAAAGCTGAGCATCAGAAACCATCAGGTCTACTTCAACAACCCGAAATCCCGGAATGGAAATGGGAAAACATTACCATGGATTTCATCACTAAATTGCCAAGGACTGCAAGTGGTTTTGATACTATTTGGGTAATAGTTGATCGTCTCACCAAATCAGCACACTTCCTACCAATAAGAGAAGATGACAAGATGGAGAAGTTAGCACGACTGTATTTGAAGGAAGTCGTCTCCAGACATGGAATACCAATCTCTATTATCTCTGATAGGGATGGCAGATTTATTTCAAGATTCTGGCAGACATTACAGCAAGCATTAGGAACTCGTCTAGACATGAGTACTGCCTATCATCCACAAACTGATGGGCAGAGCGAAAGGACGATACAAACGCTTGAAGACATGCTACGAGCATGTGTTATTGATTTCGGAAACAGTTGGGATCGACATCTACCGTTAGCAGAATTTTCCTACAACAACAGCTACCATTCAAGCATTGAGATGGCGCCGTTTGAAGCACTTTATGGTAGAAAGTGCAGGTCTCCGATTTGTTGGAGTGAGGTGGGGGATAGACAGATTACGGGTCCGGAGATTATACAAGAAACTACCGAGAAGATCATCCAAATTCAACAACGGTTGAAAACCGCCCAAAGTCGACAAAAGAGCTACGCTGACATTAAAAGAAAAGATATAGAATTTGAAATTGGAGAGATGGTCATGCTTAAAGTTTCACCTTGGAAAGGCGTTGTTCGATTTGGTAAACGAGGGAAATTAAATCCAAGGTATATTGGACCATTCAAGATTATTGATCGTGTCGGACCAGTAGCTTACCGACTTGAGTTACCTCAACAACTCGCGGCTGTACATAACACTTTCCACGTCTCGAATTTGAAGAAATGTTTTGCTAAAGAAGATCTCACTATTCCGTTAGATGAAATCCAAATCAACGAAAAACTCCAATTCATCGAAGAACCCGTCGAAATAATGGATCGTGAGGTTAAAAGACTTAAGCAAAACAAGATACCAATTGTTAAGGTTCGATGGAATGCTCGTAGAGGACCCGAGTTCACCTGGGAGCGTGAAGATCAGATGAAGAAGAAATACCCGCATCTTTTTCCAGAAGATTCGTCAACACCTTCAACAGCTTAAAATTTCGGGACGAAATTTATTTAACGGGTAGGTACTGTAGTGACCCGAACTTTTCCATGTTTATATATATTAATTGAGATTGATGTTTACATGATTAAATGTTTCCAACATGTTAAGCAATCAAACTTGTTAAGACTTGATTAATTGAAATAGGTTTCATATAGACAATTGACCACCCAAGTTGACCGGTGATTCACGAACGTTAAAACTTGTAAAAAACTATATGATGACATATATATGGTTATATATATAGTTAACATGATATTATGATAAGTAAACATATCATTAATTATATTAACAATGAACTACATATGTAAAAACAAGACTACTAACTTAATGATTTTGAAACGAGACATATATGTAACGTTTATCGTTGTAACGACATTTAATGTATATATATCATATTAAGAGATATTCGTACATCATAATATCATGATAATATAATAATTTAAAATCTATTTTGTTATTATAAACATTGGGTTAACAACATTTAACAAGATCGTTAACCTATAGGTTTCAAAACAACACTTACATGTAACGACTAACGATGACTTAACGACTCAGTTAAAATGTATATACATGTAGTGTTTTAATATGTATTTATACACTTTTGAAAGACTTCAATACACTTATCAAAATACTTCTACTTAACAAAAATGCTTACAATTACATTCTCGTTCAGTTTCATCAACAATTCTACTCGTATGCACCCGTATTCGTACTCGTACAATACACAGCTTTTAGATGTATGTACTATTGGTATATACACTCCAATGATCAGCTCTTAGCAGCCCATGTGAGTCACCTAACACATGTGGGAACCATCATTTGGCAACTAGCATGAAATATCTCATAAGATTACAAAAATATGAGTAATCATTCATGACTTATTTACATGAAAACAAAATTACATATCCTTTATATCTAATCCATACACCAACGACCAAAAACACCTACAAACACTTTCATTCTTCAATTTTCTTCATCTAATTGAACTCTCTCAAGTTCTATCTTCAAGTTCTAAGTGTTCTTCATAAATTCCAAAAGTTCTAGTTTCATAAAATCAAGAATACTTTCAAGTTTGCTAGCTCACTTCCAATCTTGTAAGGTGATCATCCAACCTCAAGAAATCTTTGTTTCTTACAGTAGGTTATCATTCTAATACAAGGTAATAATCATATTCAAACTTTGGTTCAATTTCTATAACTATAACAATCTTATTTCAAGTGATGATCTTACTTGAACTTGTTTTCGTGTCATGATTTTGCTTCAAGAACTTTGAGCCATCCAAGGATCCATTGAAGCTAGATCCATTTTTCTCTTTTCCAGTAGGTTCATCCAAGGAACTTAAGGTAGTAATGATGTTCATAACATCATTCGATTCATACATATAAAGCTATCTTATTCGAAGGTTTAAACTTGTAATCACTAGAACATAGTTTAGTTAATTCTAAACTTGTTCGCAAACAAAAGTTAATCCTTCTAACTTGACTTTTAAAATCAACTAAACACATGTTCTATATCTATATGATATGCTAACTTAATGATTTAAAACCTGGAAACACGAAAAACACCGTAAAACCGGATTTACGCCGTCGTAGTAACACCGCGGGCTGTTTTGGGTTAGTTAATTAAAAACTATGATAAACTTTGATTTAAAAGTTGTTATTCTGAGAAAATGATTTTTATTATGAACATGAAACTATATCCAAAAATTATGGTTAAACTCAAAGTGGAAGTATGTTTTCTAAAATGGTCATCTAGACGTCGTTCTTTCGACTGAAATGACTACCTTTACAAAAACGACTTGTAACTTATTTTTCCGACTAGAAACCTATACTTTTTTTGTTTAGATTCATAAAATAGAGTTCAATATGAAACCATAGCAATTTGATTCACTCAAAACGGATTTAAAATGAAGAAGTTATGGGTAAAACAAGATTGGATAATTTTTCTCATTTTAGCTACGTGAAAATTGGTAACAAATCTATTCCAACCATAACTTAATCAACTTGTATTATATATTATGTAATCTTGAGATACCATAGACACGTATACAATGTTTCGACCTATCATGTCGACACATCTATATATATTTCGGAACAACCATAGACACTCTATATGTGAATGTTGGAGTTAGCTATACAGGGTTGAGGTTGATTCCAAAATATATATAGTTTGAGTTGTGATCAATACTGAGATACGTATACACTGGGTCGTGGATTGATTCAAGATAATATTTATCGATTTATTTCTGTACATCTAACTGTGGACAACTAGTTGTAGGTTACTAACGAGGACAGCTGACTTAATAAACTTAAAACATCAAAATATATTAAAAGTGTTGTAAATATATTTTGAACATACTTTGATATATATCTATATATTGTTATAGGTTCGTGAATCAACCAGTGGCCAAGTCTTACTTCCCGACGAAGTAAAAATCTGTGAAAGTGAGTTATAGTCCCACTTTTAAAATCTAATATTTTTGGGATGAGAATACATGCAGGTTTTATAAATGATTTACAAAATAGACACAAGTACGTGAAACTACATTCTATGGTTGAATTATCGAAATCGAATATGCCCCTTTTTATTAAGTCTGGTAATCTAAGAATTAGGGAACAGACACCCTAATTGACGCGAATCCTAAAGATAGATCTATTGGGCCTAACAAACCCCATCCAAAGTACCGGATGCTTTAGTACTTCGAAATTTATATCATATCCGAAGGGTGTCCCGGAATGATGGGGATATTCTTATATATGCATCTTGTTATTGTCGGTTACCAGGTGTTCACCATATGAATGATTTTTATCTCTATGTATGGGATGTGTATTGAAATATGAAATCTTGTGGTCTATTGTTACGATTTGATATATATAGGTTAAACCTATAACTCACCAACATTTTTGTTGACGTTTTAAGCATGTTTATTCTCAGGTGATTATTAAGAGCTTCCGCTGTCGCATACTTAAATAAGGACAAGATTTGGAGTCCATGCTTGTATGATATTGTGTAAAAACTGCATTCAAGAAACTTATTTTGTTGTAACATATTTGTATTGTAAACCATTATGTAATGGTCGTGTGTAAACAGGATATTTTAGATTATCATTATTTGATAATCTACGTAAAGCTTTTTAAACCTTTATTGATGAAATAAAGGTTATGGTTTGTTTAAAAATGAATGCAGTCTTTGAAAAACGTCTCATATAGAGGTCAAAACCTCGCAACGAAATCAATTAATATGGAACGTTTTTAATCAATAAGAACGGGACATTTCAGCAAAATGCCCTTAAAACTCCGCGAGTCGCGGAGAGGTATTTACAGCTCACACCCTTGGAGTTTCTTGCTGCCGACGGTTTTTATTATATATATATAATATATATATAATTAATATAATTAATTATATATTATATTATATTTATATACATAGTTAACTTGTAATTTTTAGTCCGTTGCGTCGAGCGTTAAGAGTTGACTCTAGTCCCGGTTCCGGATTTTCGAACGTCCTCGCGTACAATTTAATATCTTGTACTTTGCGTTTTGAATCTTGTACTCTTGTGATTTCGAGACGTTTCTTATCAATAATTGGAACCTTTTTGATTGTCTTTTGTACTTTTGAGCTTTTTGGTCGTTTGCGTCTTCAATTCGTCGAATCTGTCTTTTGTCTTCACCTTTTATTATTTAAACGAATATCTCTTGTAAATAGAACAATTGCAACTAAAAGCTTGTCTTTCTTGAGGAATAATGCTATGAAATATATGTTCGTTTTTAGCATTATCAATTATTGAGGGTGATTAGTGTGAAAATGATTAAATTTTTACCAAAGTTTCCAAATATATTGGCGTTTGTTTGCTGAATGATAAATGGTGCACATCATTTGTTCATTCCGTCTTGTTGTTATTTCACATATATTTTGTATCTTGTTGTCAAAATTAGTTGCTTTTGCTGAACTTAATGCCAGTCTTTGAAAATGCGTTGTTTTACCCTGTTGTGTACATAAGATCAACTGCAAACATATATACATATTTTTGAAGTTTGGTATATTACCCCACATTCAAAAATTATTAAAATCTAAGAATAAAAGTTAGATAATTATAAAAATGATTACAATATTAACAAAAGTATTAAACGTATCAATAATTACAAATTACAAAAAAAAAAAAAATAAGTATACTAGGGATGATACTGGTACCAATAGGGGTTCCAGGCATAACCATAGGTGCTATAGAATGCTTCGGCAGGGTTATACGTAGGATATGGTGGCTGCATCTCTATAGACCAGGGAGGGAAGATGGGTTTCGGTGTAGGAATATAGTTTCTACCTATATGTTGGCAATGAGCTATGATTTGGTTCTGATGAACTTGCCAATCTTCAAATGCTCTCTGTCTAGCATTTTCGTATTCCTGAGAAGCTATAAACCTTTGCATTTCTTGCATCTCATTCCCCCCTCCTACATTACCTTGCTGTTGGTTTCTCTCAACCTGTGGATGTCTACCATGGTATGGTACTGCGACGTTATTTCGCCTCTTCAAAACTTTCGCACCATGGTATACATTTAAACCTATAGTATCGCGGGGTTCCGGTTCTTCTACTAATAATCCCCCCAGACTTATATCCACACCGAGATATTCACCAATCAAAGTAATAAAAATACCACCTCCTATTATGCTATGCGGTCGCATCCCCCGAACCATAGCTGATAAATAATAACCCACACAATACGGTATACTTACAGCGCTTTGTGGGTCTCGAATACACATATGGTAAAACAAATCCTGTTCATTTACTTTTTCCTTGTTCTTACCCCTTTGTGTAATCGAATTAGCTAAAAACCTATGTATCACTCTTAATTCGGCTCTATCTATATCCAAATAAGAGTAATTTCCCCCTTTGAAACGGTGATGGCTTGTCATTTGACTCCACACACCGTGTGTATCAAAATTTTCATCTATCTTTCTACCATTTAGTATCAACCCTCTACAATCAGCAGATGCTAACTCCTCAGGCGTATATATACGTAAAGCCTGAGCCATGTCCAGTAAAGACATGTGGCGCATCGAACCGCCTAACAAAAATCTAATAAAAGAACGATCGGTTAAACTAGCTACCCGATCATTCAACTCTATACTACACAACAATTCTTCACACCATACTTTATATACAGGGCTACGCATGGTGAATAAACGTACCCAGTCATTAAAAGTAGAATTACCATACCTCTGTACAAGTAATTTCCTAATTGGCCCGGCCAATTCTACAGCTTCTAAGGGTCCCCATTCTATGACCCTCGGTACCTCAACAACCTTGGAATGAAGAGTATGCAAACCCCTTTGATATTTTGGATAATCTATCCAAAGTCTGTCAAATCTCAGGTTCGGGTGCAACTCTTCCAAGTGCATATCAGAAAAGGTCATGACTGGATGAGGTATATCCTGCTTGTAGTAGTTATCCACCTCCTGTTGTTCTGCATTCTCAGCAGGAGCATTGCGGGCTTGTGATGAAGATTCACCCCTTTCAGTCTGCAAAACACATCAAACACAATTTTTGTGCATCCAAATATGCATTAGTGTCAGCAAAATCATCAATCAAAATAATTACAATGACATGATCAATTTATATCAAACTTAAGCTTATTTTCATATTTTCATCAAATCTACACTTTTTCAAATAAGCATATACGAAAATGTTCGCCACGTTCATAAGCATTCAACTCAAACAACATGTCAAAATAATCATTACTAGCAATTAAACAAGTCTCAAATGGCATTATCTTTCAAAAATCAAGTTCATGAATTATTAGACTTGAAAAAGTCCACTTTAATTCTCAAAATCATGTTTAGGCTCAAAGTTTTGATCATTTAACTACCTAGACATGTTACACTACTTAATTTAGCAACAATTCATGACAAAAATCGGCCATAACCTGTTTATATCAAAAAGCCCCAAATTTGCTGAAGAACACAAACCCTAGATTACTCAAAATTTGAAGTTTAAGGCTTCTAATCATGTTAAACAGCATCAATCTAGGTTATACAAGCATAATACATAAACAATTTAAGCATAATTACACTAAAAAGCATCAAAATCAAATTGGGGAAAAAAATGGCTCAAGAACACTAATTTCGGATTAAATGGTGTTTAGTTGTAGAAATTTACCGTTTTTCTTGAGTAATTCCTAGATAGCATCCTTCTCAACATGATTTTAGTAAAAGATTTGGTGATTAACGGTTAAAAATTGTGATTTTGGGGTGTATTTTTCGGGTTTTTTCGATGGATATTCGCAGTTTTTTTCTGTTGTGGGGAGTGAAACTGAGCTGTTGCAGCTCTTTATTTTTTTTCTGTAATCCGGTACTCCCGCGACTCGCGGTGAAATACCCTTCAAACTCCGCAAGTCGCGGAGTTTGCTATTTTTTTTTTTTATAATCATTACCTTATGAAACAATTAAATACTTAATTTTAAAATTTTGTTTCCCTTGTTATTTAGGACGAGGTCGTTTCGGATCGATGTCCTAGTCCGTCCCTCGACAAAATTTTAAAATTTGTCTTTTTTGTAGCGATTGTTTTAAAAGCTAAGATTTTTGGTTTTTTTTTTTTTTAATGTTTTTGGCTTACTTTAAATCAATAAGATTAAAAATAATGATAATAAAAGTTCTCGTCCCTCCCTCGGGTAAAGCAATTTCGGTTCAAAGACCTAGTCTTCAACTTACGACGAATTTTAAAAATCATATTCTTAATTTAATGAGATAAAGTAAATTTTTGTTTTTAAATTCACACAACTTTAATATGAAATTCAAAATTAATATTAAAAATTCACACCAAACTTAAAATTTAAAATGCATAAAATTCAAAATTCAAAATTCACACCAAACTTATATTAAAAATTCATATTATAAATTTACACCAAACTTATATTAAAAATTCATATTATAAATTCACACCAAACTTATATTAATTTTTCAAATATTTACAATTTTAAAAATATTGATTTTACAAAGTTTACAATATTAATTTAAGATTTAAATATTAATTTTAAAAACATGGTAAAAAATAAAATTAAAAATCTTTTTATCTTTTTATCCCACTTTAATCAATCAAATATTATTAAAAATATGCGCCCCTCTTTTCGGTAAAGTAATTTCGGTTCCAAGACCTAATTTAACTCATGACGAATTTTTGAAATATTTTGAGTTGATTGATTAAAGATATTTATACCTTAAGAATAAACGTTAAATTTCGCAGTGATGTAATAAATTTTTGAATGATATCAATAATTTCGGTCGCCAAACCTAATTTTATTCAATACCAATTTAATAGTTTTTAGCGAACAAATTAGCGTTTATTATCAAAAGGTTAAAAATAAAAATAAAAATAAAAACTGTACAGACATACCTGTGAAATAGATTTCTTAGTTATATGATCTATCCCATTCATAAGATAGTCGGTTTAATTGGTTTTCCATGGCTACATAGGCGTAACCTCGAGCATTCAGTGTCTTTTCTTCTAAACATATGAACGGTCCGTCTCTGCATAAAGTAACAAATTCGGTATTTGAATAGGTTTGATTATTTGAACATTTACCTCCATGTGACCATTTTCCGCATTTGTGACATCTTTCTAGGTGTCGTGCTCTTCTTTTCGCTGCGGATTTTGATTTTCCTTTACCAAATTGTAACTTATTATCTTCGCATCTGGATTCTTTTCTAACTCCGTCCATTCTTTCTCTGATTACTGATACTAATTCACTTGGTAGTATGTCATTATTTCTTTTAGTGATCAAAGCGTGTAGCATTAGACCATGGTTTAGTTCACAGGCAGTCTTCATTTTGTAAAAACCTAAAAAAATAAAAATTCAGAACGGGGGGAGAAGACTAGTTCTTTAGGGTCTGCTAGGGAAAGACCATTCGGATTCCATTTTCGAGAACTACACGAAAACAGATAATCTAACTCTAACAGAAATACATATTATCCTTTAAAGACTTGATTCTCCCCACACTTAGTTAGCTGTGGTGTCGAAATTGTGATTAACTTCGTTGTCGACTTCCATCGGACCATGTATGTAATGTTTAACTCTGTGACCATTAACTTTAAATTCAATCCCATTTGAATTTATTAATTCTATCGTTCCGTATGGGAAAACTCTTTTGACTATGAATGGTCCAGACCATCTTGATTTCAATTTTCCAGGAAATAGCTTGAATCGTGAATTGAAAAGAAGAACTCTGTCTCCTTCTTTAAATTCTTTTGAACTTCTGATTCTTTTATCATGCCATTTCTTCGTTCTTTCCTTATAGATTAACGAATTTTCGTATGCTTCATGTCTTAATTCTTCTAATTCGTTTAGTTGACTTAATCGTAGACGTCCGGCTTCATGTAAATCAAGATTACATGTCTTCAAAGCCCAAAATGCTTTGTGTTCAATTTCTACTGGAAGATGACATGCTTTTCTATAAACAAGTCTAAAAGGTGTGGTTCCAATTGGAGTTTTGTAGGCTGTTCTAAAAGCCCAGAGTGCATCCTCCAATTTAATGAGTATGCGGTGGAGATTTTATGAGTTACTCCATATCTTTTAAGAACTTTCTCAAGTTGATTATTACAGAAATGAGTACCCCGATCACTTATTAAAGCTTTCAGTGTTCCAAACCTTGCAAAAAGACGTTTTAAAAAGTTGACTACAACTCGTGCATCGTTAGTTGGGAGAGCTTGTGCTTCCGCCCATTTAGATACATAATCAATGGCTACGAGTATATATAGATTATTATGAGATTTTGGAAATGGACCCATAAAGTCAATACCCCAAATGTCAAATACTTCACATACTTGGATGACATTTTGTGGCATTTCATCACGTTGATTTATTTTTCCGGCCCTTTGACATGCATCACAGGATTTGCAAAGAAGGTGTGCGTCTTTGTAAATTGTAGGCCAATAGAATCCAGCTTCATAAACTTTTCTTGCTGTTAGTTGAGGCCCATAATGCCCTCCTGTTGGTCCTGTGTGACAATGGTTTAAAATTTTACTAGCTTCATCTCCAAATACACATCGGCGTATTATTCCATCGGGACAACTTTTAAACAGATGTGGATCTTCCCAGAAATAGTGTTTTATATCACTGAAGAATTTCTTTCGTCTTTGGTACGATAATCCTTTGTCAAGGAATCCACAAACTAAGTAGTTTGCATAGTCTGCAAACCATGGGATTTCATTATAATCTATCTTCAATAGATATTCATCAGGAAAGTTGTCTTGTATGGCCGATTCATTTAGAACTTCTAATTCGGGATTTTCAAGACGAGAAAGATGATCAGCGGCGAGATTTTCTGCTCCTCTTTTATCTCGGATTTCAATATCAAACTCTTGTAAGAGTAAGATCCAACAGATTAATCTTGGTTTAGCATCTTGTTTTGAAAATAAGTATCTAAGAGCAGAATGGTCGGTATAGACCACCGTTTTTGCTAGAACTAGATATGATCGAAATTTGTCAAAAGCAAAGACAATAGCAAGGAGTTCTTTTTCAGTAGTTGTATAGTTCGTTTGTGCTCCTTGTAACGTCTTACTAGCATAATATATAGGTTGAAATTGTTTTTCAATCCTTTGTCCTAAAACGGCTACCATTGCAAAATCACTTGCATCGCACATTAGTTCAAATGGTAGATTCCAATTTGGTGTTATCATGATCGGCGCATTAGTGAGTTTCTCTTTAAGAATATTAAAAGATTTGATACACTCATCTGAAAAGATGAATGGAGCATTCTTTTCTAGGAGTGGCAATTTTAGAAAAATCTTTTATGAAACGTCGGTAAAAACCGGCATGCCCTAGAAAACTCTTAACTCCTCTAACATTGGTGGGATGTGGAAGTTTAGCAATTACATCTACTTTAGCTCTATCCACTTCAATTCCTTCTTTTGAAATTTTATGTCCAAGAACGATGCCTTCTTTAACCATGAAATGGCATTTCTCCCAATTAAGTACTAGATTTGATTTTTCGCATCTAATTAGCATTCGTTCCAGATTAACTAAACATGATTCAAATGTATCACCGAAGACTGAAAAGTCATCCATGAAAACTTCCATGCATTCTTCTATCATGTCGTGAAAAATCGCCATCATACACCTTTGAAAGGTTGCAGGGGCGTTACAAAGTCCAAATGGCATGCGTTTGTAAGCAAAAGTACCATAAGGGCACGTGAATGTGGTTTTCTCTTGATCTTCGGGTGCTATTGGAATTTGAAAATATCCGGAAAATCCATCTAGAAAACAATAGTAACTATTTCCGGCTAATCTTTCCAACATTTGATCTATGAAAGGCAAGGGAAAGTGATCTTTTCTGGTGGCGTCGTTTAATTTTCTATAATCAATACACACACGCCATCCTGTTACAGTCCTAGTAGGAATAAGCTCATTTTTCTCATTTGTAATGACAGTCATGCCACCCTTCTTAGGCACGCATTGAACTGGGCTTACCCATGGACTATCAGAAATTGGATAAATTAAACCTACGTCTAGCTGTTTAATAATCTCTTTCTTAACTACATCTTGCATATTAAGATTTAGTCTTTGTTGGCGTTGCACATACGTTTTATGACCTTCTTCCATAAGGATTTTATGTGTGCAATACGAAGGACTTATTCCTTTAATATCATTAATCTTCCATGCAATGGCTGGTTTATGAGCTTTCAACACAGAAATGAGTTGTGATTTCTCATTTTCAGTAAGAGAAGACGATATTATTACAGGTAATTCAGATTCACCATGTAAATAAGGGTATTCCAAATGGTTTGGAAGTGGTTTTAACTCTAATTTCAGAGGTTCTTCTATCGATGATTTATATCGATATCTGTCTTCTTCTTTTAGAATTTGAATTTCTTCTGTTGTTGGTTCATATCCATTAGCTATAAGTGTAGCTAACATTTCAGCTTCATCAATTGGTTCATTACCTTCTCCTAAAGAACATTCTCCTGTTCCTTGTAATTCTGGAAATTCTTCTAATAATTCTGCATGTGCATCTATAGTTTGAATATAATAACATTTATCATCTGCAGATTGTGGTTGTTGCATTGCTCTATCAACTGAAAAGGTAACACTCTCATCCTCTATACTTAGGGTCAGTTTCTTATCGAACACGTCTATCATTGCTTTAGCCGTGTTTAAGAATGGTCTTCCTAATATGAGAGGAACTTGAGAATCTTCTTCCATGTCCAGAACAACAAAATCTACTGGAAATACTAAAGTACCAACTTTAACTAGCATGTTCTCCATTATCCCTCTAGGATATTTTATTGATCTATCGGCTAGTTGTATGCTTATTCTGGTTAGTTTCAATTCTCCAAGGTCTAGTTTAGCGTATAGTGAATACGGAATTAGATTTATACTAGCACCTAAGTCTGCCAATGCTTCTATTGAACTAAGACTACCCAGAAAACATGGAATTGTGAAGCTTCCTGGATCAGATAGTTTTTCTGGTATCTTATTCAACAGCACTACTGAACAATTAGCATTCATAGTAACAGCCGAGAGTTCTTCCATTTTCTTTCTATTTGAGATTAGATCTTTCAAGAATTTAGCATATCTAGGCATTCCTGAAATCACATCAATGAAAGGAAGATTTACATTTATCTGTTTAAACATATCCAAGAATTTGGATTGCTCGGCTTCAAGTTTCTCTTTCTTCATTTTACTCGGATAAGGAAGTGGTGGTTGGTATGGTTTAACATAAGGTTTAGCCTTAACTGTGTTATCTTCATTAACCTTTTCAACTACCGGTTCTTTTTCCTTATCTTGATCAGGTTGTGGTTCTTGTGGAGTAGGAATGGCTTCATCAGAAGTTACAGGTATTTCAGGTGGTTTAAGTGTTGTACCACTTCTTGTGGTAATGGCTTTAGCTGTTTCATTCCGGGGGTTAGCATTTGTATCACTAGGTAGACTTCCCGGTTTTCTTTCACCTATTAACCTTGCTAGGTTACTTACTTCTTGTTCCAGATTTTGAATAGAAGCTTGTTGATTTCTAAATGCTTGAGCATTTTGTTCATTGGTTTGTTTTTGAGATGTGAAAAACTGCGTTTGAGTTTCAACTAGCTTCGTCATCATATCTTCTAAATTCGGCTTTTTATCATCGGTTTGTTGTGGTGGTTTGTTTTGAAAATTTGGTCTTTGCTGATTGTAATTATTATTGGATACTTGTTGATTGCTAGGACCTTGTTGGATGTTGTATGGAATATTTCGGTTATAATTCTGGTTTTTATTGTAAATCGGTCTTGGCGGTTGATAATTATTCTGATAATTATTTCCAGGCCTTTGGTTTATGTATGAAATATTCTCTCTTTGTTCCATTGTTAATTCAATACTGAGACAATCTTTTGTCAAATGTGGTCCTCCACACTGCTCACAACTAATTCGTATTGAGTGAATATCTTTAGTCATCTTTTCCATTCGTCTCTCCACAGCATCTATCTTTGCGGAAATGGAATCTAAGTCATGGCTAGAATCTGCTCTAGCTGCTTTAGATGATCTAATGATATCTTTTTCTTGGTGCCACTCATGTGAGTGGGAAGCAGTGTTATCAATAATTTTGTAAGCATCTGTTTCGGTTTTCTTCATAATAGAACCACCAGCTGCTATATCTATGTCTTTTCTTGTAGTGATGTCGCATCCTTGGTAGAATATTTGTACTATTTGACAGGTGTCTAAACCATGTTGCGGACATCCTCTTAACAACTTTTCATATCTTGTCCACGCCTCATATAAAGTTTCATTTGGTTTCTGTGTAAACGTAACAATTTCTGCTTGAAGTCTTACGACTTTAGATGCAGGAAAGAATTGTTTAAGAAATTTGTCAACTAAAACATCCCATGTATCAATCGCCCCTTCAGGTAACGATTCCAACCAATCTTTGGCTTCTCCCTTTAAAGTCCAGGGAAATAACATGAGATATATCTGTTCATCCTCCACTTCTCGGATTTTAAATAGTGTGCAGATCCTATTAAAGGTACGTAGATGTTCATTTGGATCTTCCTTCGGCGCACCACTAAATTGGCATTGATTAGTCACCATGTGTAAAATTTGTCCTTTGATTTCATAATCTGGCGCATTAATGTCTGGATGAGTAATTGCGTGACCTTGGCCAGTGCGTTTAGCTCTCATTCGGTCTTCCATACTTAAAGGTTCCAGATTCTCCATAATTGAATTTGTTGAATCGGAATCACTAGAGGATTCTGATTTAATGGTTCGTTCCTCAAAAATCTCTGTTTGAATGATTGGTGGTTCCGGAGGAAAGTTTAGTGGTTCAGGATCTACGAACCGTTCCTGAATATTCTCCGAATTCTCAATTGTGAGGTCGGGTTCAAAAAATGGATTATCGGAAATTTGAACTGAAGTACTTGGTCGACTGGATGACGATTCTAAAGAAAAATCAACGGCGGTTATATTTGCTAAATGTCTTGATCTAGTTACAGGTGGTGAACGTACAAAAGGTGATGAACGTCTTGCTCGGTGCATTCACTGAATATCCTATTAGTTTTTAAAAGAAAAGAAAAATTATAATAAGTTATCCAATTAATAGACTTTTCTGATTTTGCCCACGTTTCGAATAGCCAAAAGATGCAGCAGAGGGGCAGGATTCGTTTGGTCTCAATATAATTGAGGACTGTTTGGCTCCAATAACCCGGTCCACGTACAAATCCAACTATTACTACGAACCAGAAAATTTTGATGTCTATCAATTTAACCACTTAAAATAAATTTTCGTAATTTTAAGAAATTTAGATAAGAAGTAGAATAAAAATCTATGTCCTAAAACTAGAAAAGCGAGAAATAAGAAAGAAAAAGAGTTCGTCGGAAAAATGTCGAAAAAGAAAAATGGTTGAAAAATAAAAGGTGACGGAAAAATTAAAGAAACTTATAAAACTTAAAAATACTTGACTAACCTAACCTTATTACTACAACTAACTTAAAATTATAATCGCAAATTGAGATTACTAATTGGAATGATAATTGATACATAGTAAAAGGTGTCTAAAAATATTAAAGCTTACAGGAAAAAAAACTAAATCCCAAATGGAAATAACTTAAAAAGAAACTAAAACTTAAAAAGGCGTCGCAAAATTCTAAAGCACTTAAATCTTAGTCTAAAGAAAAAGCACTTAAGGAATTCTACGGCAAAGACTAAAAATCTAGGAGTAAAAATAACTATAGCAAAAACTAAGTTTAAAACTAAATATGAGCTAAAAATACAAATATTACGCTAAAACAATTAAAAAGGGACAAAATATAAAAATATACAAAAAGTTGTAAAAATTACAATTTTTATAAAAATATTATTTTTATATTATTTATTTATTAAAACTATTAATTTAATATTTTAATTAAACTAATTAAACAAAATAATAATAAAAACTAAAATTAATAATTAATTAAAACCTAATTAGGGTTTTATATTAATAATTATAATATAATCCGTAATTAATGTGAAATTAGGGTTCTGTCAGTGTGTCAGAGCAGCTCCGCGACTTGCGGTATTCAAAGCTTCAAACCCCGCGACTCGCGGGGTTCCAGTTTTCAACTGACAGGTTATTTAAATTCGACGCGTTTTTCGTTATTTTTTTTTTGTTTTTAATTTTCTGTTTTAATAAAAGTATTTATATAATAAAAACTTATATCTAAAAACTAAAATAGAAATATTTTATAATTTTATAAATAAAAATCTTAAAACTAGATTTATATATATATATATATTTTTTTTATATGTTTTTAAATAAAAACAAAATACTTAAATAAAACTTATATAAAAAATAAAGAAACTTTATAAAACTTAAATATTTAACAAAATCTTAAAAATACTTATATTTTTTTGTTTTTGTTTTTATATTTTTGAATATTTAAAAAAATACTTTTATAAAAACGAATTTTAATAAAAGTAAACTAAAAATCTTTTTTTTTATATATATATAGCGTTGCGCTTCCGGCTTTTAAGATTCTCCCCGGCAGCGGCGCCAAAAATACTTGATGTGCAGCGGGGTAGTATATAAAATAGCTTATATTTTTGCAGGAAATACTATTAAATACGATACAATTTTACACAAGATATTTATTTATTTAGAGAACGGATATACTTAAACCTTGCTACAACACTTATAGGAAGTGTACCTAATCGTACAGTAGTGTAGTTTTTAGTAAGTCCGGTTCGTTCCACAGGGAATCTTTTTAAACAAAGCTTAACGCTATATTAGTTTACTTTTATAGAAATACATATATATATAAGTAATATTATTATTATAAAGGGGGATTTTTACCGTTTAATGACCGGTTTGTCGATTTTAAAACTTTAGTCGCAGTTAAAACCTAATGTAAAATATTAAATAAATAAAAGACTTAAGTTAACGCGTAAAATAAATAACGATAATGAAATTGCAATAAATAAAAGTGCGATAAAATAAAATTGCGATAATTAAAAAGTACGATAATTAAAAGTGCGATTAAATAACAATAAATAAAAGTACGATAATTAGAAGTGCAATTAAATATAAAATAAAGGAAATTAAATATGAAATAAAAGAATTATGCTTATTTAAACTTCCGTAATCATGATGTTTGATGTGTTGATTGTAGTTTTATGCTCATGGGTTAATTGTCCTTTGTCCTGGATTATTTAATATGTCCGTCTGGTTTTTGTCCATAACAGTCCATCAGTCATAAATATAAAGTGCGAGTGTCCTCGTCAAATTATTCTTATACCCGAAGTTAAATATTCCAACTAATTGGGGACTTAAACTGTAACAAGATTTTAATATTTTGTTTAATAATTACACCAGGATGTCGACTGAGTGTAACCCAAGGTTTTAATATTTTGTTATCAATTATACCAAGTGTCCTTGTACATAATTTCACCCCTGTTTTAATTATTCTAGTGGCTATTAATCCATTCCCGTGTCAGGTTAGATGAACGATTATTCGTACATATAAATACCCCGCCCATCGTGTCCGATTGAGTGTATATGGTGTAGTGACCCGAACTTTTCCATGTTTATATATATTAATTGAGATTGATATTTACATGATTAAGTGTTTCCAACATGTTAAGCAATCAAACTTTTTAAGACTTGATTAATTGAAATATGTTTCATATAGACAATTGACCACCCAAGTTGATCGGTGATTCACGAACGTTAAAACTTGTAAAAACTATATGATGACATATATATGGATATATATATATATAGTTAACATGATACTATGATAAGAAAACATATCATAAAGTATATTAACAATAAACTACATATGTAAAAACAAGGCTACTAACTTAATGATTTTTAAACGAGACATATATGTAACGATTATCGTTGTAAAGACATTTAATGTATATATATCATATTAAGAGATATTCATACATGATAATATCATGATAATATAATAATTTAAAATCTCATTTGATATTATAAACATTGGGTTAACAACATTTAACAAGATCGTTAACCTAAAGGTTTCAAAACAACACTTACATGTAACGACTAACGATGACTTAACGACTCAGTTAAAATGTATATACATGTAGTGTTTTAATATGTATTTATACACTTTTGAAAGACTTCAATACACTTATCAAAATACTTCTACTTAACAAAAATGCTTACAATTACATCCTCGTTCAGTTTCATCAACAATTCTACTCGTATGCACCCGTATTCGTACTCGTACAATACACAGCTTTTAGATGTATGTACTATTGGTATATACACTCCAATGATCAGCTCTTAGCAGCCCATGTGAGTCACCTAACACATGTGGGAACCATCATTTGGCAACTAGCATGAAATATCTCATAAAATTACAAAAATATGAGTAATCATTCATGACTTATTTACATGAAAACAAAATTACATATCCTTTATATCTAATCCATACACCAATGACCAAAAACACCTACAAACACTTTCATTCTTCAATTTTCTTCATCTAATTGATCTCTCTCAAGTTCTATCTTCAAGTTCTAAGTGTTCTTCATAAATTCCAAAAGTTCTAGTTTCATAAAATCAAGAATACTTTCAAGTTTGCTAGCTCACTTCCAATCTTGTAAGGTGATCATCCAACCTCAAGAAATCTTTGTTTCTTACAGTAGGTTATCATTATAATACAAGGTAATAATCATATTCAAACTTTGGTTCAATTTCTATAACTATAACAATCTTATTTCAAGTGATGTTCTTACTTGAACTTGTTTTCGTGTCATGATTCTGCTTCAAGAACTTCGAGCCATCCAAGGATCCATTGAAGCTAGATCCATTTTTCTCTTTTCCAGTAGGTTTATCCAAGGAACTTAAGGTAGTAATGATGTTCATAACATCATTCGATTCATACATATAAAGCTATCTTATTCGAAGGTTTAAACTTGTAATCACTAGAACATAGTTTAGTTAATTCTAAACTTGTTCGCAAACAAAAGTTAATCCTTCTAACTTGACTTTTAAAATCAACTAAACACATGTTCTATATCTATATGATATGCTAACTTAATGATTTAAAACCTGGAAACACGAAAAACACCGTAAAACCGGATTTACGCCGTCGTAGTAACACCGCGGGCTGTTTTGGGTTAGTTAATTAAAAACTATGATAAACTTTGATTTAAAAGTTGTTATTCTGAGAAAATGATTTTTATTATGAACATGAAACTATATCCAAAAATTATGGTTAAACTCAAAGTGGAAGTATGTTTTCTAAAATGGTCATCTAGACGTCGTTCTTTCGACTGAAATGACTAACTTTACAAAAACGACTTGTAACTTATTTTTCCGACTAGAAACCTATACTTTTTTGTTTAGATTCATAAAATAGAGTTCAATATGAAACCATAGCAATTTGATTCACTCAAAATGGATTTAAAATGAAGAAGTTATGGGTAAAACAAGATTGGATAATTTTTCTCATTTTAGCTACGTGAAAATTGGTAACAAATCTATTCCAACCATAACTTAATCAACTTGTATTATATATTATGTAATCTTGAGATACCATAGACACGTATACAATGTTTCGACCTATCATGTCGACACATCTATATATATTTCGGAACAACCATAGACACTCTATATGTGAATGTTGGAGTTAGCTATACAGGGTTGAGGTTGATTCCAAAATATATATAGTTTGAGTTGTGATCAATACTGAGATACGTATACACTGGGTCGTGGATTGATTCAAGATAATATTTATCGATTTATTTCTGTACATCTAACTGTGGACAACTAGTTGTAGGTTACTAACGAGGACAGCTGACTTAATAAACTTAAAACATCAAAATATATTAAAAGTGTTGTAAATATATTTTGAACATACTTTGATATATATGTATATATTGTTATAGGTTCGTGAATCAACCAGTGGCCAAGTCTTACTTCCCGATGAAGTAAAAATCTGTGAAAGTGAGTTATAGTCCCACTTTTAAAATCTAATATTTTTGGGATGAGAATACATGCAGGTTTTATAAATGATTTACAAAATAGACACAAGTACGTGAAACTACATTCTATGGTTGAATTATCGAAATTGAATATGCCCCTTTTTATTAAGTCTGGTAATCTAAGAATTAGGGAACAGACACCCTAATTGACGCGAATCCTAAAGATAGATCTATTGGGCCTAACAAACCCCATCCAAAGTACCGGATGCTTTAGTACTTCGAAATTTATATCATATCCGAAGGGTGTCCCGGAATGATGGGGATATTCTTATATATGCATCTTGTCATTGTCGGTTACCAGGTGTTCACCATATGAATGATTTTTATCTCTATGTATGGGATGTGTATTGAAATATGAAATCTTGTGGTCTATTATTATGATTTGATATATATAGGTTAAACCTATAACTCACCAACATTTTTGTTGACGTTTTAAGCATGTTTATTCTCAGGTGATTATTAAGAGCTTCCGCTGTCGCATACTTAAATAAGGACGAGAATTGGAGTCCATGCTTGTATGATATTGTGTAAAAACTGCATTCAAGAAACTTATTTTGTTGTAACATATTTGTATTGTAAACCATTATGTAATGGTCGTGTGTAAACAGGATATTTTAGATTATCATTATTTGATAATCTACGTAAAGCTTTTTAAACCTTTATTGATGAAATAAAGGTTATGGTTTGTTTTAAAATGAATGCAGTCTTTGAAAAACGTCTCATATAGAGGTCAAAACCTCGCAACGAAATCAATTAATATGGAACGTTTTTAATCAATAAGAACGGGACATTTCAGTTGGTATCAGAGCGTTGGTCTTAGAGAACCAGAAAATTTGCATTAGTGTGTCTTATCGAGTTTGTTAGGATGCATTAGTGAGTCTGGACTTCGACCGTGTTTTCTTTAAAAATGATTGCTTAACATTTTTGTTGGAAACTATATATTTTTAACATATGAATATTATGTGATATATTAATCTCTTATCGTGTTTGATATTATGTGATAGATGTCTACCTCTAGAACAAGTCCCATTGACTCACCTAATAATAATGAAGAGTCAAATGTAAATTGGAATGATTCGTGGACTGATTCACAAGTTCCCGAAGAGGAACCGGAAGAAGAGTCGGAACCGGAAGAAGAATCGGAACCGGAAGAAGAATCGGAACCGGAAGAAGAAATAGAATCGGTGGGGGAAATAATAAAACGGTTAAGTAAAAGAGAATCCTCAACCAACCGACCAAGGTTAATCATGGTCAATGGTGTTTCCGCCAAGGAAGCAAAATATTGGGAGGATTACCAATTCTCCGATGAATCGGATTCCGACGAGAATTCCGATGATGTTATAGAAATTACCCCAACTGAATTTAAAAAGGCAAAAGAAAATAATAAGGGAAAGGGCATAAAAATAGAGAAATCTAATTCCAACCCCGATGAACTTTATATGTATCGTCAACCCCCGAAGTCCTTAAGTTGTAACAATGACCCGGGAACCTCTAAACCACCAGGTTTTTCTAAACCAATGTGGATAACGACGGCTCGTATTAGGGGAACATCATATATCCCTAGAAACTTGGCAAAACGAACCAAAACCGAACAAGAAGAAACGAGCGAGTCGGAATAAGATAGTTATATTCGTGTGGTGTAATATATGTAATATAGTGTGCTTATGCTTTATGATATATGTAAAAATTGCTTGTATTAATAAGTATTTTTTTATGAATCTAACTCTTGTCTATTTTACAGTATAAAAACACAAAATGGATAGACAACCCAATATTTTAAGAGACCTACCCGGAGACATGATTGATGAAATCTTGTCTAGAGTCGGTCAGAATTCCTCGGCACAACTATTTAAGGCAAGATCAGTTTGTAAGACATTCGAAGAACATTCCAAGAATGCCTTGGTTTATAAAAGGCTTTCGTTCGAAAGATGGGGAATATCACATTGGGAAATCCATAAGTTACGATGTGTTTACTTTGACGCATATATTGCGGGGAACCCAAATGCTATTTTACGCAACGGGTTAAGAAATTATTTTGACTCAGTATATCCGAATATAGGACTTCGTGATTTAGAAAAAGCGGCTAACATGCAACATAAAGAAGCATGTTATGCTTACGGGTTAGTAATGTTCGCTTCTCACCAAAGTGAGAACAAGAACATCGGGCTACAACTATTAAACAAAACGTTCCCACAAGTGACGGAGTCGGTAATTGGGGTAAGAAATGAGATTTTTAGGTTATTACGAGAATGTTGGTCATTACGTAACCCTCGTCCCTTTGATGACGTTACAACACGCTGTCTTATCAACGGCCATAACGGTTATGTTCCACAAGACCAAGGATGGGAAGTAGTCCTAGTAAAACCAGAATGCATGACTTGTTTCTGGACGTATGTATTACGTGTCTTTATTGCCTTTGCTGAACGACTTGTGTACTAGCTAGAATTGTCTTCACAACTATCTTGTATCAAAGTTATTGTGTGCTATATTTCATGCTTTATGTAAAATAAGCGGTATTGTAAGTTTGTAAAATATTGTATAAAAGTTTGAACGCGAAATATTATTGTAATCAGTTTTTCATATAGAATTGTAGTAGTTGAATTGTATATTAGCTACTAAGTATGAACTTAACGGGTAGGTACTACCCGAATTTAAACTTATAAAACGCTAATATGAAGAAAAAGCTTTTATAAATGAGTTCATATTATGCTACGAAATACTATTAACTACTCTTAATATTCTGTATGATTAACTTGTTCCATTTAACTATTTTGAAGGAAATGGCACCGACTACTCGACACACCGTGAATATGAATGAAGAGGAATTCCGTACTTTTCTAGCTTCAAACATAGCCGCAGTACAGGCTGCGCTACATACCAACAATAACCTTGGATCTAGCAGTACAGGAAATCGTGTAGGATGCACCTACAAAGAATTCACTGCCTGCAAACCTTTGGAATTTGATGGAACCGAAGGACCGATCGGATTGAAACGGTGGACCGAGAAGGTTGAATCGGTGTTTGCCATAAGTAAGTGCACTGAAGAGGACAAAGTGAAGTACGCTACGCATACCTTCACAGGTTCTGCGTTAACATGGTGGCATACCTATCTAGAGCAAGTGGGACAAGATGATGCGTACACACTACCGTGGTCAGCATTCAAGCACTTGATGAACGAGAAGTACCGTCCCAGAACCGAGGTCAATAAGCTCAAGACAGAACTTAGAGGGTTACGAACCCAAGGATTTGATATTACCACGTACGAAAGACGATTCACAGAATTGTGCCTATTGTGTCCGGGAGCATTCGAAGATGAGGAAGAGAAGATCGACGCGTTTGTGAAAGGATTACCGGAAAGAATCCAAGAAGATATAAGTTCACACGAGCCCGCCTCCATACAACAGGCATGTAGAATGGCTCACAAACTAGTGAACCAGATTGAAGAAAGAATTAAAGAACAGACTGCTGAAGAGGCCAATGTGAAGCAAGTCAAAAGAAAGTGGGAGGAAAACGGTGATAAGAATCACCAATACAACAACAACAGCAATTACAACAATAATCGCAACAATTATCCCAACAATCGCAACATCAATCGCAACTACAACAAACGGCCCAACAACATCAACAACAACAACAACAGCAACTACAACAATCATCCCAACAACAATAATAACCGCAACAACAACAACAATCAGAAGCAGCTATGCCAAAGGTGTGAAAAGAATCACTCGGGGTTCTGCACCAAATTTTGCAACAAGTGTAAAAGAAATGGTCATAGCGCGGCGAAGTGTGAGGTCTACGGACCAGGGGTTAATAGAACGAAAGGAACAAATGGTGTCGGAACGAGTAATGGCGGAGCAAGTAGTGTCGGAGCAAGTTATGCCAATGTAGTTTGTTATAAATGTGGAAAACCAGGCCACATTATTAGAAATTGCCCGAACCAGGAGAACACGAATGGACAAGGCCGTGGAAGAGTTTTCAATATTAATGCGGTAGAGGCACAGGAAGACCCGGAGCTTGTTACGGGTACGTTTCTTATTGACAATAAATCTGCTTACGTTTTATTTGATTCGGGTGCGGATAGAAGCTATATGAGTAGAGATTTTTGTGCTAAATTAAGTTGTCCATTGACGCCTTTGGATAGTAAATTTTTACTCGAATTAGCAAATGGTAAATTAATTTCAGCAGATAATATATGTCGGAATCGAGAAATTAAACTGGTTAGCGAAACATTTAAGATTGATTTGATACCAGTAGAGTTAGGGAGTTTTGATGTGATAATCGGTATGGACTGGTTGAAAGAAGTGAAAGCGGAGATCGTTTGTTACAAAAATGCAATTCGCATTATACGAGAAAAAGGAAAACCCTTAATGGTGTACGGAGAAAAGGGCAACACGAAGCTACATCTTATTAGTAATTTGAAGGCACAAAAACTAATAAGAAAAGGTTGCTATGATGTTCTAGCACATGTCGAGAAAGTACAAACTGAAGAAAAGAGCATCAATGATGTTCCCATTGCAAAAGAATTTCCCGATGTATTTCCGAAAGAATTACCGAGATTACCCCCACATCGATCCGTTGAATTTCAAATAGATCTTGTACCAGGAGCTGCACCAATAGCTCGTGCTCCTTACAGACTCGCACCCAGCGAGATGAAAGAACTGCAAAGCCAATTACAAGAACTTTTAGAGCGTGGTTTCATTCGACCAAGCACATCACTGTGGGGAGCTCCTGTTTTGTTTGTCAAGAAGAAAGATGGTACATTCAGGTTGTGTATCGACTACCGAGAGTTGAACAAACTTACCATCAAGAACCGCTACCCACTACCGAGAATCGACGACTTATTTGATCAACTACAAGGCTCGTCTGTTTATTCAAAGATTGACTTACGTTCCGGGTATCATCAAATGCGGGTGAAAGAAGATGATATTCCAAAGACTGCTTTCAGAACACGTTACGGTCATTACGAGTTTATGGTCATGCCGTTTGGTTTAACTAATGCACCAGCTGTGTTCATGGACCTTATGAACCGAGTGTGTGGACCATACCTTGACAAGTTTGTCATTGTTTTCATTGATGACATACTTATTTACTCAAAGAATGGCCAAGAACACGGTGAACATTTGAGAAAGGTGTTAGAAGTATTGAGGAAGGAAGAATTGTACGCTAAGTTTTCAAAGTGTGCATTTTGGTTGGAAGAAGTTCAATTCCTCGGTCACATAGTGAACAAAGAAGGTATTAAGGTGGATCCGGCAAAGATAGAAACTGTTGAAAAGTGGGAAACCCCGAAAACTCCGAAACACATACGCCAGTTTTTAGGACTAGCTGGTTACTACAGAAGGTTCATCCAAGACTTTTCCAGAATAGCAAAACCCTTGACTGCATTAACGCATAAAGGGAAGAAATTTGAATGGAATGATGAACAAGAGAAAGCGTTTCAGTTATTGAAGAAAAAGCTAACTACGGCACCTATATTGTCATTGCCTGAAGGGAATGATGATTTTGTGATTTATTGTGATGCATCAAAGCAAGGTCTCGGTTGTGTATTAATGCAACGAACGAAGGTGATTGCTTATGCGTCTAGACAATTGAAGATTCACGAACAAAATTATACGACGCATGATTTGGAATTAGGCGCGGTTGTTTTTGCATTAAAGACTTGGAGGCACTACTTATATGGGGTCAAAAGTATTATATATACCGACCACAAAAGTCTTCAACACATATTTAATCAGAAACAACTGAATATGAGGCAGCGTAGGTGGATTGAATTATTGAATGATTACGACTTTGAGATTCGTTACCACCCGGGGAAGGCAAATGTGGTAGCCGATGCCTTGAGCAGGAAGGACAGAGAACCCATTCGAGTAAAATCTATGAATATAATGATTCATAATAACATTACTACTCAAATAAAGGAGGCGCAACAAGGAGTTTTAAAAGAGGGAAATTTAAAGGATGAAATACCCAAAGGATCGGAGAAGCATCTTAATATTCGGGAAGACGGAACCCGGTATAGGGCTGAAAGGATTTGGGTACCAAAATTTGGAGATATGAGAGAAATGGTACTTAGAGAAGCTCATAAAACCAGATACTCAATACATCCTGGAACGGGGAAGATGTACAAGGATCTCAAGAAACATTTTTGGTGGCCGGGTATGAAAGCCGATGTTGCTAAATACGTAGGAGAATGTTTGACGTGTTCTAAGGTCAAAGCTGAGCATCAGAAACCATCAGGTCTACTTCAACAACCCGAAATCCCGGAATGGAAATGGGAAAACATTACCATGGATTTCATCACTAAATTGCCAAGGACTGCAAGTGGTTTTGATACTATTTGGGTAATAGTTGATCGTCTCACCAAATCAGCACACTTCCTACCAATAAGAGAAGATGATAAGATGGAGAAGTTAGCAAGACTGTATTTGAAGGAAGTCGTCTCCAGACATGGAATACCAATCTCTATTATCTCTGATAGGGATGGCAGATTTATTTCAAGATTCTGGCAGACATTACAGCAAGCATTAGGAACTCGTCTAGACATGAGTACTGCCTATCATCCACAAACTGATGGGCAGAGCGAAAGGACGATACAAACGCTTGAAGACATGCTACGAGCATGTGTTATTGATTTCGGAAACAGTTGGGATCGACATCTACCGTTAGCAGAATTTTCCTACAACAACAGCTACCATTCAAGCATTGAGATGGCGCCGTTTGAAGCACTTTATGGTAGAAAGTGCAGGTCTCCGATTTGTTGGAGTGAAGTGGGGGATAGACAGATTACGGGTCCGGAGATTATACAAGAAACTACCGAGAAGATCATCCAAATTCAACAACGGTTGAAAACCGCCCAAAGTCGACAAAAGAGCTACGCTGACATTAAAAGAAAAGATATAGAATTTGAAATTGGAGAGATGGTCATGCTTAAAGTTGCACCTTGGAAAGGCGTTGTTCGATTTGGTAAACGAGGGAAATTAAATCCAAGGTATATTGGACCATTCAAGATTATTGATCGTGTCGGACCAGTAGCTTACCGACTAGAGTTACCTCAACAACTCGCGGCTGTACATAACACTTTCCACGTCTCGAATTTAAAGAAATGTTTTGATAAAGAAGATCTCACTATTCCGTTAGATGAAATCCAAATCAACGAAAAACTTCAATTCATCGAAGAACCCGTCGAAATAATGGATCGTGAGGTTAAAAGACTTAAGCAAAACAAGATACCAATTGTTAAGGTTCGATGGAATGCTCGTAGAGGACCCGAGTTCACCTGGGAGCGTGAAGATCAGATGAAGAAGAAATACCCGCATCTATTTCCAGAAGATTCGTCAACACCTTCAACAACTTAAAATTTCGGGACGAAATTTATTTAACGGGTAGGTACTGTAGTGACCCGAACTTTTCCATGTTTATATATATTAATTGAGATTGATATTTACATGATTAAGTGTTTCCAACATGTTAAGCAATCAAACTTTTTAAGACTTGATTAATTGAAATATGTTTCATATAGACAATTGACCACCCAAGTTGATCGGTGATTCACGAACGTTAAAACTTGTAAAAACTATATGATGACATATATATGGATATATATATATATATATAGTTAACATGATACTATGATAAGAAAACATATCATAAAGTATATTAACAATGAACTACATATGTAAAAACAAGGCTACTAACTTAATGATTTTTAAACGAGACATATATGTAACGATTATCGTTGTAAAGACATTTAATGTATATATATCATATTAAGAGATATTCATACATGATAATATCATGATAATATAATAATTTAAAATCTCATTTGATATTATAAACATTGGGTTAACAACATTTAACAAGATCGTTAACCTAAAGGTTTCAAAACAACACTTACATGTAACGACTAACGATGACTTAACGACTCAGTTAAAATGTATATACATGTAGTGTTTTAATATGTATTTATACACTTTTGAAAGACTTCAATACACTTATCAAAATACTTCTACTTAACAAAAATGCTTACAATTACATCCTCGTTCAGTTTCATCAACAATTCTACTCGTATGCACCCGTATTCGTACTCGTACAATACACAGCTTTTAGATGTATGTACTATTGGTATATACACTCCAATGATCAGCTCTTAGCAGCCCATGTGAGTCACCTAACACATGTGGGAACCATCATTTGGCAACTAGCATGAAATATCTCATAAAATTACAAAAATATGAGTAATCATTCATGACTTATTTACATGAAAACAAAATTACATATCCTTTATATCTAATCCATACACCAACGACCAAAAACACCTACAAACACTTTCATTCTTCAATTTTCTTCATCTAATTGATCTCTCTCAAGTTCTATCTTCAAGTTCTAAGTGTTCTTCATAAATTCCAAAAGTTCTAGTTTCATAAAATCAAGAATACTTTCAAGTTTGCTAGCTCACTTCCAATCTTGTAAGGTGATCATCCAACCTCAAGAAATCTTTGTTTCTTACAGTAGGTTATCATTCTAATACAAGGTAATAATCATATTCAAACTTTGGTTCAATTTCTATAACTATAACAATCTTATTTCAAGTGATGATCTTACTTGAACTTGTTTTCGTGTCATGATTCTGCTTCAAGAACTTCGAGCCATCCAAGGATCCATTGAAGCTAGATCCATTTTTCTCTTTTCCAGTAGGTTTATCCAAGGAACTTAAGGTAGTAATGATGTTCATAACATCATTCGATTCATACATATAAAGCTATCTTATTCGAAGGTTTAAACTTGTAATCACTAGAACATAGTTTAGTTAATTCTAAACTTGTTCGCAAACAAAAGTTAATCCTTCTAACTTGACTTTTAAAATCAACTAAACACATGTTCTATATCTATATGATATGCTAACTTAATGATTTAAAACCTGGAAACACGAAAAACACCGTAAAACCGGATTTACGCCGTCGTAGTAACACCGCGGGCTGTTTTGGGTTAGTTAATTAAAAACTATGATAAACTTTGATTTAAAAGTTGTTATTCTGAGAAAATGATTTTTATTATGAACATGAAACTATATCCAAAAATTATGGTTAAACTCAAAGTGGAAGTATGTTTTCTAAAATGGTCATCTAGACGTCGTTCTTTCGACTGAAATGACTAACTTTACAAAAACGACTTGTAACTTATTTTTCCGACTAGAAACCTATACTTTTTTGTTTAGATTCATAAAATAGAGTTCAATATGAAACCATAGCAATTTGATTCACTCAAAATGGATTTAAAATGAAGAAGTTATGGGTAAAACAAGATTGGATAATTTTTCTCATTTTAGCTACGTGAAAATTGGTAACAAATCTATTCCAACCATAACTTAATCAACTTGTATTATATATTATGTAATCTTGAGATACCATAGACACGTATACAATGTTTCGACCTATCATGTCGACACATCTATATATATTTCGGAACAACCATAGACACTCTATATGTGAATGTTGGAGTTAGCTATACAGGGTTGAGGTTGATTCCAAAATATATATAGTTTGAGTTGTGATCAATACTGAGATACGTATACACTGGGTCGTGGATTGATTCAAGATAATATTTATCGATTTATTTCTGTACATCTAACTGTGGACAACTAGTTGTAGGTTACTAACGAGGACAGCTGACTTAATAAACTTAAAACATCAAAATATATTAAAAGTGTTGTAAATATATTTTGAACATACTTTGATATATATGTATATATTGTTATAGGTTCGTGAATCAACCAGTGGCCAAGTCTTACTTCCCGACGAAGTAAAAATCTGTGAAAGTGAGTTATAGTCCCACTTTTAAAATCTAATATTTTTGGGATGAGAATACATGCAGGTTTTATAAATGATTTACAAAATAGACACAAGTACGTGAAACTACATTCTATGGTTGAATTATCGAAATCGAATATGCCCCTTTTTATTAAGTCTGGTAATCTAAGAATTAGGGAACAGACACCCTAATTGACGCGAATCCTAAAGATAGATCTATTGGGCCTAACAAACCCCATCCAAAGTACCGGATGCTTTAGTACTTCGAAATTTATATCATATCCGAAGGGTGTCCTGGAATGATGGGGATATTCTTATATATGCATCTTGTCATTGTCGGTTACCAGGTGTTCACCATATGAATGATTTTTATCTCTATGTATGGGATGTGTATTGAAATATGAAATCTTGTGGTCTATTATTATGATTTGATATATATAGGTTAAACCTATAACTCACCAACATTTTTGTTGACGTTTTAAGCATGTTTATTCTCAGGTGATTATTAAGAGCTTCCGCTGTCGCATACTTAAATAAGGACGAGAATTGGAGTCCATGCTTGTATGATATTGTGTAAAAACTGCATTCAAGAAACTTATTTTGTTGTAACATATTTGTATTGTAAACCATTATGTAATGGTCGTGTGTAAACAGGATATTTTAGATTATCATTATTTGATAATCTACGTAAAGCTTTTTAAACCTTTATTGATGAAATAAAGGTTATGGTTTGTTTTAAAATGAATGCAGTCTTTGAAAAACGTCTCATATAGAGGTCAAAACCTCGCAACGAAATCAATTAATATGGAACGTTTTTAATCAATAAGAACGGGACATTTCATATGGTAATTTATAGGGACGCCCAATTGTAAATCTTTATATTAACATTAACAAACTATCATTTAGTTAAACAAATATAAAGCCCATTAATAGCCCATAGTCTAATTTCCACAAGTGTCGTTCTTTTGTCCAAACCCCAATTATGGTACAAAGCCCAATTACCCAATTTTAGTAATTAGCCCAACATCATGATTACTTCGTTTTAAATAAGCATAATAATAACTTAGCTACGAGACATTAATATAAAAAGGTTGAACATAACTTACAATGATTAAAAATAGCGTAGCGTTACACGGACAGAATTTCGACTTACACCCTTACAACATTCGCTAACATACCCTTATTATTAGAATTATAATTAAAATTAAAATATAAATTATAAATATATATATATATTTTACGTATGAATGAGGAGAAGAAAAAGATGATATTTTACGATCAGAATGCGCGAGCTTTATAGGGGGTTTCTGAATTTGAGGCTCCGCGACTCGCGGCATTTTTGCCTTCAAACTCCGCGAGTCGCGGAGTTTGCAATTACAGCTCACTCTGGTTTGGAGTCTTTCTTGCCGACGGTTTTTATTATTTATTATAATATATAAATAATTATAAGAATTATTTAAATATTATATTATATTTATGTGCATAGTTGACTTGTAATTTTTAGTCCGTTGCGTCGAGCGTTGAGAGTTGACTCTGGTCCCGGTTCCGGATTTTCGAACGTCCTTGCGTACAATTTTATATTTTGTACTTTGCGTTTTGAATCTTGTACTCTTGTAATTTCGAGACGTTTCTTATCAATAATTGGAACCTCTTTGATTGTCTTTTGTACTTTTGAGCATTTTGGTCATTTGCGTCTTCAATTCGTCGAATCTGTCTTTTGTCTTCACCTTTTATTATTTAAACGAATATCACTTGTAAATAGAACAATTGCAACTAAAAGCTTGTCTTTCTTGAGGAATAATGCTATGAAATATATGTTCGTTTTTAGCATTATCAACAACTTTACTACCACTAGCTCTAATGTAAACACAGGGCTCATCTCCGTTTTGAGAAAAACCAAACTCTTTAATTTTCTCATCAAACTTAAGATTCCAGCTCCTAGATGCTTGCTTTAATCCATAAATGGATTTTAAAAGCTTGCATACTTTATTAGGATGTTTTGGATTTACAAACCCTTCCGGCTGAACCATATATACGTCCTCGCTTAGGTCGCCATTTAGGAAGGCGGTTTTAACATCCATTTGCCATATTTCATAATCATGAAAAGCAGCTATGGCAATAAGTATCCTAATTGATTTAATGCTCGCGATTGGTGAAAAAGTTTCCTCATAATCAATTTCTTGAGTTTGAGTATAACCTTTTGCCACCAACCGAGCCTTAAAAGTATTTACATTACCGTCCATGTCAGCCTTCTTCTTAAAGACCCATTTACACCCCACTGTCTTGCAATTGGGTGGAAGATCAATCAAGTCCCATACTTGATTATCTTTCATGGACTGCATCTCTGCTTTCATAGCATCTCCCCATTTGTTAGATTGTGGATCTGACATGGCTTCACCATAGCTAGAGGGTTCATCATGATCCCCTAGATGAGGTTCATTTGAATTAATCAGAAGATTTAACCTCTCAGGTTGATGAAGAGTTTTACTAGATCTATGAAGTATATGTGCAACACGTTCTGGCTCACCAACAGTGTGTTCAGCTTCAACGTGCGGTTGGCTAATGCCTTCAGAAGGTATGTTACTTTGTGATTCTTGAATTTCTTCAAGATCTACTTTACTCCTACTGACTTCTTATAAGAGAAGATCTCTTTCAAAGAATTCAGCAAACCGAGCAGTAAACACTTTGTTTTCAGCTTGGTAGTAAAAATAGTAACCCATTGTTTCCTTTGGGTATCCCACAAAGTGACATTTGATACCTCTGGGTTCTAACTTGTTTGAAGTGTCACGTTTCACATATGCTTCACAACCCCAGGCTTTTAAATAAGACAACTTATGACTCTTTCCATGCCATAATTCATATGGTGTCTTTTCTACCTTCTTGGTTGGAACCATATTGAGTATGCGTGCAGCAGACTCTAATGCATAACCCCAAAAAGACATCGGCAGAGTAGTTAGACTCATCATAGATCTAACCATATCAAGTAAAGTTCGATTCCACCGCTCCGACACACCATTGTGTTGTGGTGTGTAAGGTGGAGTGAACTGTGAGACAATCCCATGATTCTTCAGGTGGTCCAAAAACTCTTGACTCATATATTCCCCTCGGCGATCAGAGCGAAGGGCTTTAATGGTCTTTCCAAGTTGATTCTCTACTTCATTTTGGAAGATTTTGAATGTTTCAAAAACTTCATGTTTATGTTTCAGCAAGTAAACATAAACATATCTACTATAATCATCAGTCAATGTAACGAAGTATGATTCACCATTTCTAGACATAGTTCTAAAAGGGCCACATACATCAGTATGTATTAGTCCTAAAAGATCTTTAGCTCTTTCACCTAAACCGGAGAAAGGAGCCTTTGTCATCTTTCCACATAAACATGACTCGCATACATCAAATGACTCAGAGCTAGTTGATTCCAAAAGCCCATCAGATTGGAGTTTTGAAATGCGTTGTTTGTTTATATGACCAAGACGACAATGCCATAGATAGGTATTATTCAAGTCTTTCGTGACTCGTTTGGCAGTACATGTATATACAGAATTATTATTTGAAATTACATCACGTATATCAATTTAAAAAATACCATCACGTGAAATAGCATTAAAATAAAATACATTATTCTTAGAAACTGAAATACCAAAGTGCGTAAATGTTAGTTCAAAACCAACATTTTTCAAAAGAGAAACTGAAATTACATTGCTCGTAATACTAGGAGCATAATGACATTGTTCCAACAAAACAATAAGACCACTAGGTAGAGTAAGCTCATAGGTGCCAATAGCTTCGACAGCAGCTCGAGCTCCATTCCCCACTCTTAAGTCTAGTGTGTTGTTCTTCAGTCTCTTATTTCTTCTCATTCCCTGCATATTGTTACAGATGTGAGTACCACAATCAGTATCAAAAATTCAGGAATCACTAGAAAAAGTATATAACTGTATATGAAGTATACCTGATTTGCTGGTCTGGCCAGCTTTGCCTTTTCTCAACTCAGATAGGTAGGAAGGACAATTCCTCCTCCAGTGGCCAACTTTTCCACAGTGGAAACATTCAGCGTCTTTCGCTGGATTTTCTTTCTTAGGAGGTGGTGGAATTTTCTTCTTAGCAATTGACTTGCCTTTTCCTTTTCCCCAAGTTTTCGGTTTATTCTTTTTCACCTTACCATCCCTAATCATCAGGACACCTGGATTGGAAACCTTATATGGAATATCCTGTTCAGCAGTTTTGAGCATCGAGTGCACCTCTGCCAGAGATTTCTCCCAACCTTGCATATTGTAATTCATTACAAATTGGTGATACGATTTTGGTAGTGAAACCAAAACCGTGTTCACATCTAAGTTAGGCGGCAAGGTAGTTCCAAGTTTTTCCAATCTGTCAATGTAGCTTTTCATTTTCAAGACATGAGAGCTCACTGATTGACCCTCCTCCATTTTGCATGTTTGAAGAAGCTTATAAGTTTTATATAACTCTTGACTAGCCTGTTTTTGAAATATATTTTTCAGCTCAGTCATCATATCATATGCTGTACGATCTTCCATTTCCTTTTGGAGGTCAGAAGTCATACTAGCAAGCATGATTAAAGCTATCTTCTCTTGCTCATCAAACAACTTCTGATAAGCAATCTTTTGAGCAGTAGTAGCTGTCTCAGGAGGAGCTTCGGGTAAAGGTTCTTCAATTTTGTTCAACTTCCCTTCATATTTAAGAACAATTCTCAGGTTGCGGTACCAATCGAGGAAGTTTGAACCATTGAGTTTCTCCTTCTCCAACAAAGAACGGAGGATGTTTTAGTTTACGTTTTGATTGTTTGACATCTACAAAAGAACAACGTTCAATTTTAGTATTTTCTATATAATACTTTAATAAATTAATTACCCAAGTTTTAATATATTTAAAAAAAATTAATTTACGAAAGCCTAAGATCCACATAGAGGTTCCATAACTACATCTGTTGATCAGCTAGCAGTTATAGAGTCTACTGGTAGGTAGCGAGTACCAATTGCATCACATGTGCAACTCTTAGATCTTTATGGGACCTTGAGATATGTGTAGTCTAACAAACCACTATTATCTATTGGCATGTTTGTCCCATCCTTGCCTCGAACTCAGGTCTCACCGTGAATACGATTAAGTCGTCCAATTTGGAAACAGTGGAAATTAGGCCTAGTCTCACTCGTAACTGAAAATCCACCTCGTGGCTATAATTCGATTAGGTCTCATCGTAATAAAAAAATAACGAGGAGTGTTTGCAAGCTCATTGGATGGCATGACTTAAATTTGACGGGTATTTTGAAAATGTTTGTGTTCACGAATAATGCATGCACACAAGATTCGCTACACTATTTGTTAAAAATCATTTTAACCAATTTTATATATGTCGATCGTGTTTATGCGTCTAGTTTGTTATTTTATTTTATATAAAAAATAACAAATACACATTATGTATCATTTTAAAACATTTTTAAAAGATGTCGCTCATATATATTATTTGAGTTTCAAAAAAAAAAAAAATATTTAACTTTAAATTCGTTAGAGTTTAACTTTTTAAAATCATCAATTTTAACCTTTGAAACTCGTTACTAGTTTTATTTGATGTTTTCATCAAAAACATTTAGCATATATTATAATCAACAATTAAATATAAATGCGTAAAAATAAAACACAACCATACCATGCATCACACACACATAGCCTAGCCCAAAAATCCTATGCTTGATCCCATGAGCCGACATGGGATCAAGAGGTCAAACTAAGGGTAATATCCTAACTCCCACTTGATTCAAGAATTAAGTGAAAACTTGACAAATGCCATCGTTGTCAACTTGACCTGTTCGCCATCTTCTAAGCCAAAAGCACGTTGTATTTTATCTTCAATCTTCATCTTGTTACATTTATTTAAATTTGAAAATACAACTAAACTAGTACTTTTACAAATTGAAATAAACTTAAATACAATACTATGAAAATGAAAAATAAATATAATACAACTTTGGCTTCAAAATTGGCCTTTATAATAATACAAATAATCAACATGACATAATATTGCCGTAATCAACAATCACAACAATCATACATAGGTCGGGGCATTATGGGCTATGAGTGCAATCACAATTTTAATAACTACATTATTAAAACTTAAATATGGCTTGTCCATGGTTACAATGCATGTGTATAACCTTGGAATAAAACAATCAACAATTATAATAAATATTAAGCCATAACAATTAAATCTACAATTTAAAATAGTGATATTCTTTCAATCATATTTGTGCGTCATGAGGTTAAGTTTAGATCAACCGAGTTGACTTTAAAAACCAAAAAGGTTTCGACTTTCACCAATATACTACAAAGCTAAATCTAAAGAATAGTCACAAGACAATTAAGATGATGTAAAAGCGGCTCAGATACCACTGATGGAAAATCGTGTGTACTTTTACCAAATCAGATTAATGCAGCGGATAATTAAAATAATAATCTTTTATTATTTTATGAACAAAATTTAACAAGATTAAATTTTCACTTATTTAATGAAACATGCACACGATTAATCTTTCCCAATGATCCAGTTACACCATAATAATTGTCATGAATATAAAACAAAAGAGGAGTTGACGATATACCTTTCTTGGAGAAATTGATGAGACGGAGAGAAACTTACGATCAAAAGTATGACCGTCTCTTTGGATAGTCCACACTACACTTCAAACGGCCGTCAATGGATGCTAGTCCAAACCCAAGTAATATTAATCAACCTTTGGTTAATATTATGAAATCAAAATTTTTAGTTCATCGAAAGAAGAATGAGAGATTTATTACTCCAAAATATGGTACAATATATATAGATATTTTATTTTAATATTTCACCCGTGAACCACCCGTGAATTCATATTACGATCATGAAGTCGTATTTCTCAAATACTTCAGGGGTATGTTATGTAACTTATAATTAATAATTTCTATCATGTCGCTTTCACGTGAATAGTAAATTAATTAATTTCCATTCATTTACTATTCATATGAATAGTAAATGAATTAATTTCAATTTACTATTTTGTTACTTGAGTAATATATATACATTATATATATATTTTATTTGACGTCTCGGTGTATATGTGTGTGACCCCGAAGGCTCAAATGATGTTAGCCATATACTTATATATTGTACCTTGCACATTAATCCTACAACAACTTCATTTTTTTTAAAGAGGATACTGAACTTGTTGAATCTGCTAAATTTAAGCTTAACGCATATGAAGAGCAAGGTTTTTTGGTACTCGACTGGATGAAGACGTGTCAACTCAGGATGAGCTTGACTTGAAATATTTAGAAGGCATTAGATATACACTTGTTTTATTTTAATGTTATTAATTAATTAATTAATGTATTTATGTAGTTACGTTCTAGTTTGAGCGTCTGTAATTTCCTCCCGCTCAAACTGCGGGGGAGTATTAGAATGTAAATATGGTCCAGCCCGATTGTATGTATAGGCTCGGTCCATTAGATTTTATATTAGGGTTTCTAGGTATTTGTAATCTATAAATACCGAAGTCCACAAACGAACTTGGGCGTAACTTAATCCGTCTAACAAAACGGATCAACCACAAGCACCAACAATTGCACTTGGTGTTGAAATCAGTATACAGACCTAGTATCAGAATATTCACTTAAATCCCTAACACTAACAAACGTCAACTAGAACATATATTTGAGCAATTTTTAATCACTTAAATCACTCTAACCAATTCTAGGTCAAAACTGAAGGAAAAACCTCCACTATTTGATCAAATGAATGAATCTAAACACGAATTGCTGCTTCTGGATCAAAAAGAAAGATTTCTTGAGCTCCGAAACCAATTATAATTTTATAATTCATGTTTAGTTGTAAGTTGTGAATTTTCAATGATTCAAAATGTGTAGAGAATTGGCAAAACATGCATTATTGCCAAAATTTTCAAAGGGTTGCAAGTTGTAAAATAGTCAAAAGGCTGTTTAGTAACGGGGTAGGGGTAGGGGTAGGGGTAGGAGGGGGGGGAGTATTTACAACCACGTAGATATGGTCCAGACGGACGGTTTATTTTAATGCGATGTCGTTAGGTCGTAAATCGTCAATTAAGAATACTAGAGGGGCTAATGGTTTTAAAATTTATATTTAGATGGAGATCTAGCAATATTTCACTTGCGTATTCTTATAACGAGCAAGCGATAAGTATAATCTTAGTTCGTATTTTTTACATTTGTCAATAACGTGGGATCTTAGTGGGTCTAAAGTCAACCCTATAACAAGTAAGTCAGTTTTTTTATTTTTATGATAGTTTATAAATGGTAAGCAGTAAAATAAATAGATAAATTAATGTGGTAGGTGCAATATTCAGGGCTGATGGCAGATCATTAAAAAGTCTTACTATCTAAGATGAACTCTAAACCTCAATCGGATTGGTTTTAAAGTCTATCTGATTTTTCTCAATGAGAGCTTAGGTTTTGTATATTCTGACCAGAACTGATATGCTCACTCCCAATGTTAATCTTAATGATTGAAACGACCTTATGGATTGAATCCTAGGCTCATGAAAAAGTAGGATGCCTAAGAAAGGTTCCAGCTTCTCTTAACCCTAGATGGTTAGACTTTTATCAAGATCTTCGCTTAATACCTAGCTATGCTTCAACATTAACATATGTGCAATCTTAGGGTATCCTAAGGGTCGATTAGTTAGACTAGAGGTCTCTCCTTTACAATACAGTTACACAACCCCCGATCATTCACAACAACTTAAGAATCATGTTTTTAACGCAAACCATATTTTTGGTAAGATAGTGTATGATGACACTAACTCTTACACTTACCACAATCTTTAAACCGAATAGTTCTTCTAGATAGGCTGCAAACTATACACTTTACGGGTGCTGCCAAATCGTAGGTACTAGATCCTTTTTGTGATGTTAAACACAGAAAATGACTTACCCGTATTTAGAATTTATCAGGTCTAAATACTAGGTTATAGCCATGTGGGTAACTGATAATGTGGTCCATAAGTTAGACTTCTAAGTCGTACATAGTTTTAGCATAACAACAGTATAAAGTTCAGATAAATATTCATTATAAGGAACAATTATAACAGATAGACAAGTATATGATGAAAGTGAATTAAAATAACATAACCATATTATTCTCGTATAAGACTCCCCTATATGTACTCTTTCTTCTGTTACGATCTACGACGTTCGCCTCTAGCTGTGTTTTACGCTAGAGGTGAGAAGGCCTCAAAAGTAACTTACTTTCTAGAGAGAATGTATTTTAGTGAAGGAAGTGAAGTATAAGTGTGTCGAGAGGTGTGTTTGAAATGGGATACAAATGGCCCTATTAGTAGGGTTTCTGGATTAGACAAGCCGTGGACGGGTGTCGAGCAACACAGACAACCAGTGGAAGATGCCCGGGTGAGCCACTA
Organism: Rutidosis leptorrhynchoides; assembly: GCF_046630445.1. Taxonomy (NCBI): domain Eukaryota; kingdom Viridiplantae; phylum Streptophyta; class Magnoliopsida; order Asterales; family Asteraceae; genus Rutidosis; species Rutidosis leptorrhynchoides. The sequence goes on along the minus strand of NC_092343.1, from coordinate 124,173,442 downwards.
GTGTGGTGATCTCCTCGGGTACTATTCCCGTGTGCACCAGCTGTGTGGGCAGCCCGGGTGTGGTGCCGTGTGGCTTGGCACCCCGAGTACACAAGCCGGGCACGTGTTTTTTTTATCTTGTTTTGACTTGACTCTGACATCGTAACTTGGTTTTCTGGATCATAACTTGTCTTTCACCGTTTTCGCTCTATTTTCTTAGTTTTAAGTCCTTTTTCTTTGATTATTCTTGTATCATGTTCGTAATCACTTGATCTACGAAATAAACAAATAAATGCTTAATTCTTTTATAAAGTTAAATATATGATTATTTTAGGGCCTGATTTCGGGAGTAAAAGCGTGCCCTTTTAGCCGATATCAAATATCTCACACTTAGACTTTGCTGGTCCTCAAGCAAACATTGAACTTTCAAACCTTGGGTGTTCCGTTCATTTTGATTAAGTGATTTTGCTTTTTGAGCATAAGAGCGAAAACAAAGTTTTATTATCTTTGTGAATCTTGAATCTATCTCTTCACGCATGAGGGGAGGTTACATGACTTAGCTATCTCACTTGGGTCACTTAATTCACTAAGTGTATCGAGTTTCCTATAATTCCATGAAATGAATTCATTTAATAGCCTGTCATGTTGCACCTGTCGTCATAGGCTTGATCAAGACTCAATTTTTAATTACATTCGTGACAGTGGTTTTGGTTATAATCTCTATGATTTTTTGTGAAAAACTCCTCTAAAGGGTGGGACGGGATTTTTGTTGGAAGGAATGATGTTTCGAGTTTTATTCGGATAGATAGGAGTGCTTTTTATTCTTTTGGTGAAGTACGATCGAGAATTCTCTAGCTTTTCCAGAATTCTCTTTCTACCTAGCATTCCTTCTTGAACCACCTTGAATACTATTTCGAAGCATCTTTTTATAGATTCTGCTCCTTTTCTCGGAATCTTGAAAGTAGTAATTTTTCCTTACTTTTTTCTTTTCCTACTTTGTATGCATTTTTACAAGAATTTTTGCTTTTTCTTCAAGGTCTTCTTTTAACGGTAGACTTAATAGATATTTTGCGAAAATGCTCGTTGTTTTATGTTGCTTTTCTCTTCCCGGAACAATCATATCCTTTAGTGGTGGTGGTGAACGGTAAATGGTGGTGTGATGAATGTTTTTGGGTGAGAGTCTTTGGTAGTGCAATGGAAAAGGAAACAAATGTTTTTGGTAAGGAGAGTTTGTTCACGAAAATGTAGGTTTCTAAACTAGCCAACTATCACAGATGTTATTTTGAAATATAGATCAAGAGCAAGTTCTGATTCTGAATGTGAACACCGGCATACTCCATGGGAATATAGTGAAGCATTTAAAATGAATGCTTGTTGGGCCTTTATTTTGGGTGCCTCACAACAATTTTAGTGGGTCAAATGTGCTAAGTCATGCAATTATCTATTAGAGAATTGGTTCATTTTCGAAAGAATTTTGACCTTGATTTGTTCTTTTGTCTATTAATTGAAAAAGTTTGATTTTTAGAAAGTAATAACCCTAAGTGTTTTCCAGTTTTAAAGTTTTAATTTTTTTGAAAAAAATTGGCGTTTTACGGCACTTGAGGTTTTACAAGAATCTATTTGTACAATATCGCTATCCCACACTTAAAAATAACATTGTCCCCAATGTTTAGTTCAGGTGGTTGGTGATACGAAGTATCCCACACTTAGTTTTTAAATTCATTTTCAGATTGAGTTATTTTAAGCTTATGTTGGTGGGGTGTGAATTCCACACTTAGATTTTAAAGTGGTGCAGTTTTTCGTATGAAATTATAGTTTAAAAAAAGGTGAAAAAAATGTTACGACTCCCGTATGGTTTTGAGATGTGTATTCGTGATACGCCGTTTGCATTTGGGTCTTTCTTGATCAAGCATTGGCGTCATCCTCGAAAGTCTTTGGCTTGCCTCGTCTTTCTTCCATATTGCGTCCATTTCGCCAATCGTTTGTATGGTTTGCTTATTCAATCATTATAGCAAACATAGTAAACATAAATTGAACATCACATAATATAAATCTAAGTACGATAATCCAAAATACGAATGTACAAACCATAAAATCCATAAAACTGAAATACGGTAATAAAAATGTAGCGAATTATAGCATAATCTTTATAATGATAAAGTGGAAGGGATATGGTGATGTCACTGTGGTGGATTCAGTGGTCCATACTTCCTCTGTGTCCCGATGCCTCAGGGTATTCCAAGTGCTGACTGCCCCTCATCTCCATTATCAACCGTCATCAGTCCTCAGGCACTGGGTTACCACTACCGAAAATGATATTGTTCAACCAGCTGCTTTCCATGGGCTCTCATGCACTAGTGTTTGATCAAAATTTCCAACTGTTACCTATAGAATTCGGGGCATGCCATGTACCCCATCCTGCAGTAGTGACTGCATCAACTATCTCACTCACCATGCCTGGCATATCCCACAACTGATTCATATCAGACACCATCTGTGTGGTAGCAGCTGTCTGATGATGCGTACTCATGTAGTCTGGGTTAATGGTGGATCTCCCAAAGATACTAGTAGTGAGAGCATCCAGTGTAAATGTGTCCGTGCCGATAGCTGCAGTATCCGAAGTGAAGTGCTGATAAGGAGGGAACATATCAGGAATCCTGGTATGTTGATTGTATCTGGCAGTGCTGGTACCAGGTTGATTAGTTCTCCTCGTGTGATGAGCTCTAATCAGTAGGACTAGATATGAGTGAGGATCAAATCCATCTCTGCTACTATACTAGAATCAACATGAAAGTGGCTCTCACAAGTCTGAGCCTGAGCGGACCAAAATCTCTCAGCCTGAATATACTCCATGTAAATCATATGTCTGGTAAGCTTGGGGTTGCAGCTGATGTACTAGAGATGCTCTATGATTTCCTTCGGATGTTGGCTCCTCATCCTGATCATCATGATCAGACTCCACCTGGCCTTTTCTCCTGTGACCCCTATATGTCCTCCTATTAGCCCTTATCTCATCATAACCTACATGAACATGTGTCATCAATCTCTCACCCTCTGTGCAACTGGCCGAATATACAACCTATTATTCACTACCCGATTCATCCTCACCTTTATCAATAACTGATAATCCGTCCTTTGTGATCCTTCCAACCACCTATAATCCCTCTCCTCGATATCCGTCAAGAACCCCATACACTTAAGAACTCTAGTGACTAAAGCTCCAAGTACTGGACTGCGGGTCAGAGCTGATGCTTTCTCTAAATTTAGGGCTCTGGCCATGTAGAAAGCTACATGGATTTTATCCCTATCTAGGATGGATCGCATCAAACTAGCTAATCCAGGTTAACCTTGCCACCATGCTGTCCCTTAGGATGCACAAAATGTGTAATAAGGTGATGAAGAATGTTATGGACTGGGTATTTGATATTCGAAGCCTTTATACCATTGTACCATGGTATCACATCTGACAAGCCTTCCCAAATTACGTGTGTGTACTGTACCCTACTGAGCTCAATTCTACCATTTTTGAATAACGGTTTACCAGTCTGAGCGATCGAATATAGTCCATCGTAGTGGGAAAACTGAGTGTCATTCGATGTACTGTATTCTGATGTTGCAATCTGATGCAGTTTATTAGCTCGAAATTTGAAACGTCCTCATTAAATTCCCAGATAACCTTGAATATGGCGTGTGGCTCCCAATATAGTGGTCCGTCTATTTCAAACATATTTCTCCATGCATCATATTGTCGTCCCCCAATATGAAAATCAATGATATTTCTTAACTCACTGGACTAACCACAATTTCGCATAATCTGCCAATCGATTATTTTTAGATGCCCATATGACCGATTCATCCATGTTCTAATACGATGCTCATATATGTCGGGTCGATCCTGCCCGTGGAGAGAAGGTGACAAATCATCTTCTTCAACAATTCTGATTGGCTTTGCACAAAAAAATAGAAAGAGGTAGATTAATTGTTCCAAAATAAATACAGTAGAACATCTATAATTTAATACTCGATAAATTAATAACCTCGATAAAATTAATAATTTGTCCGGTCCCAACTTGAGACCAGTACAAAATTGGACACTAATCGATAAAATAATAAGATAATAATTTTTTTGAAATCTAAATGTAAATATATTGGTCCCAGCAAAACTATAAATTAATAATTACTAAAATATTCCAAAATTTTAAAATTTTTTAGTAAAAAATAATCTATAATGATCGATCTAGATGTGATTTTAAAATTTATCATTAGACATTTTATAGTGATCAATCTAGAACTATGTACATTGAACTTGACAAGTTTATTAATGTATGAATGTACGTAAATGAAATGAGAATTTTGAAGGTCCATGTTTATCATTTATTCAAATAGGTAAAGTGAACGGACATGGTAATTTTGAATGTCGTTGTATTATTTTGAGAGTTGCTCACAAATATAAGTCAATGTTTTAAATTAATAATTTATTAATTTATCGATATAATAATATCTCACTAAATTAATAAAATGTCCAGGTCCCAACATTATTAATTTATAGAGGTTTTACTGTACATGTAATTTAGAGAAGTCTTTTTATAATTTTTCAAAAATTTCGAAATGAGGGTTTCTAAGACATTTCCATATACATGTTCTGACAATTTTATAGTCAATTTTTATTGCAAATAATTCTAAAACACCATTACTATTTAATATGCAATTATCAAATGTGTACATGAAACTACAAAGATAATATGTATATAAATAATAATTATAGTGAGTTAGTCGTTATCTTTTTCCAAAAACATTTAGACTACATAAGCTTTTAATAACTTCAAAAGTTATTAATAATTACCTTAAGGCTAGTCAATACATTTATATGTCTGGCAATATTTTTTCCAATAATATTGTTTATGTATTTCAGGATTTGATTGAAACCTAGAAAATACGATTTTTAGGTATAATGTACATTTTTAGGTAAAAGTAGACTATGTTTCAAGTTGTTTATTTTATTCGAATATATCCTAAAAACTTACCGAATTAAGATTATCCTATATTTTAAAAACGTTTTAACATTAGGTATTAAATCTTAACTTTGTTCGTACGTTTCTACGTAAAATCCATATTTCTTATGTTCTAGTCAAAGTACTAAATCTAAGTTGGTCATTAAACTAACATAAACTAGTTTAGCCTATCTTAGTGACTAATGATCAACCACTTTATCCAAAATTCACCATAATCCTAACTGAAGTGATTTGTATGCAACTAGTTAATCTAAGTTCACTATATGCACCTAAAAACCAACAATTATCAACCACATTGACAAACTAAACATGTAGGTAAACATAATCAAGCATAAAACGCGAATTAAACAAAAAGTAAAAATTTCAAACCCCTAAGTAAAAATTCAATTTTTAAGTAAGAATGATACCTTAGAGACAAAATTAGGCCTGGGGTTGTGATTAGGCAGGTTGGGAGAATAAGATTAGGCCTCTGAATCGTTAAATTTGGTTAAGATTTGATGATGGTGGTGGTTTGGTGGGTTCGGGCAAAAGAAAAAAAAAGGAGGAGAAGAATTTTTGAAAACGATGAGAAGTGAGAAGGAAGAAAAAGGAGAAAGCGAAATGGCCTGGACCAAACATTTGTTGGTGGGGCGAGAATTTCAGCCCAGAAACAACCTGGGCTTCAGTTGTGGTTGGGCACCCAGGGATACACAGCGTGCCTGTGGGCATTCCGCGTGACCGGCTTAGTCTGGGTCTGACTTGATCCCGCCTTAGGCCTTGTGAAATGTCCCGTTCTTATTGATTAAAAACGTTCCATATTAATTGATTTCGTTGCGAGGTTTTGATGTAGTGACCCGAACTTTTCCATGTTTATATATATTAATTGAGATTGATGTTTACATGATTAAATGTTTCCAACATGTTAAGCAATCAAACTTGTTAAGACTTGATTAATTGAAATAGGTTTCATATAGACAATTGACCACCCAAGTTGACCGGTGATTCACGAACGTTAAAACTTGTAAAAAACTATATGATGACATATATATGGTTATATATATAGTTAACATGATATTATGATAAGTAAACATATCATTAATTATATTAACAATGAACTACATATGTAAAAACAAGACTACTAACTTAATGATTTTGAAACGAGACATATATGTAACGTTTATCGTTGTAACGACATTTAATGTATATATATCATATTAAGAGATATTCGTACATCATAATATCATGATAATATAATAATTTAAAATCTATTTTGTTATTATAAACATTGGGTTAACAACATTTAACAAGATCGTTAACCTATAGGTTTCAAAACAACACTTACATGTAACGACTAACGATGACTTAACGACTCAGTTAAAATGTATATACATGTAGTGTTTTAATATGTATTTATACACTTTTGAAAGACTTCAATACACTTATAAAAATACTTCTACTTAACAAAAATGCTTACAATTACATTCTCGTTCAGTTTCATCAACAATTCTACTCGTATGCACCCGTATTCGTACTCGTACAATACACAGCTTTTAGATGTATGTACTATTGGTATATACACTCCAATGATCAGCTCTTAGCAGCCCATGTGAGTCACCTAACACATGTGGGAACCATCATTTGGCAACTAGCATGAAATATCTCATAAGATTACAAAAATATGAGTAATCATTCATGACTTATTTACATGAAAACAAAATTACATATCCTTTATATCTAATCCATACACCAACGACCAAAAACACCTACAAACACTTTCATTCTTCAATTTTCTTCATCTAATTGAACTCTCTCAAGTTCTATCTTCAAGTTCTAAGTGTTCTTCATAAATTCCAAAAGTTCTAGTTTCATAAAATCAAGAATACTTTCAAGTTTGCTAGCTCACTTCCAATCTTGTAAGGTGATCATCCAACCTCAAGAAATCTTTGTTTCTTACAGTAGGTTATCATTCTAATACAAGGTAATAATCATATTCAAACTTTGGTTCAATTTCTATAACTATAACAATCTTATTTCAAGTGATGATCTTACTTGAACTTGTTTTCGTGTCATGATTTTGCTTCAAGAACTTTGAGCCATCCAAGGATCCATTGAAGCTAGATCCATTTTTCTCTTTTCCAGTAGGTTCATCCAAGGAACTTAAGGTAGTAATGATGTTCATAACATCATTCGATTCATACATATAAAGCTATCTTATTCGAAGGTTTAAACTTGTAATCACTAGAACATAGTTTAGTTAATTCTAAACTTGTTCGCAAACAAAAGTTAATCCTTCTAACTTGACTTTTAAAATCAACTAAACACATGTTCTATATCTATATGATATGCTAACTTAATGATTTAAAACCTGGAAACACGAAAAACACCGTAAAACCGGATTTACGCCGTCGTAGTAACACCGCGGGCTGTTTTGGGTTAGTTAATTAAAAACTATGATAAACTTTGATTTAAAAGTTGTTATTCTGAGAAAATGATTTTTATTATGAACATGAAACTATATCCAAAAATTATGGTTAAACTCAAAGTGGAAGTATGTTTTCTAAAATGGTCATCTAGACGTCGTTCTTTCGACTGAAATGACTACCTTTACAAAAACGACTTGTAACTTATTTTTCCGACTAGAAACCTATACTTTTTTTGTTTAGATTCATAAAATAGAGTTCAATATGAAACCATAACAATTTGATTCACTCAAAACGGATTTAAAATGAAGAAGTTATGGGTAAAACAAGATTGGATAATTTTTCTCATTTTAGCTACGTGAAAATTGGTAACAAATCTATTCCAACCATAACTTAATCAACTTGTATTATATATTATGTAATCTTGAGATACCATAGACACGTATACAATGTTTCGACCTATCATGTCGACACATCTATATATATTTCGGAACAACCATAGACACTCTATATGTGAATGTTGGAGTTAGCTATACAGGGTTGAGGTTGATTCCAAAATATATATAGTTTGAGTTGTGATCAATACTGAGATACGTATACACTGGGTCGTGGATTGATTCAAGATAATATTTATCGATTTATTTCTGTACATCTAACTGTGGACAACTAGTTGTAGGTTACTAACGAGGACAGCTGACTTAATAAACTTAAAACATCAAAATATATTAAAAGTGTTGTAAATATATTTTGAACATACTTTGATATATATCTATATATTGTTATAGGTTCGTGAATCAACCAGTGGCCAAGTCTTACTTCCCGACGAAGTAAAAATCTGTGAAAGTGAGTTATAGTCCCACTTTTAAAATCTAATATTTTTGGGATGAGAATACATGCAGGTTTTATAAATGATTTACAAAATAGACACAAGTACGTGAAACTACATTCTATGGTTGAATTATCGAAATCGAATATGCCCCTTTTTATTAAGTCTGGTAATCTAAGAATTAGGGAACAGACACCCTAATTGACGCGAATCCTAAAGATAGATCTATTGGGCCTAACAAACCCCATCCAAAGTACCGGATGCTTTAGTACTTCGAAATTTATATCATATCCGAAGGGTGTCCCGGAATGATGGGGATATTCTTATATATGCATCTTGTTATTGTCGGTTACCAGGTGTTCACCATATGAATGATTTTTATCTCTATGTATGGGATGTGTATTGAAATATGAAATCTTGTGGTCTATTGTTACGATTTGATATATATAGGTTAAACCTATAACTCACCAACATTTTTGTTGACGTTTTAAGCATGTTTATTCTCAGGTGATTATTAAGAGCTTCCGCTGTCGCATACTTAAATAAGGACAAGATTTGGAGTCCATGCTTGTATGATATTGTGTAAAAACTGCATTCAAGAAACTTATTTTGTTGTAACATATTTGTATTGTAAACCATTATGTAATGGTCGTGTGTAAACAGGATATTTTAGATTATCATTATTTGATAATCTACGTAAAGCTTTTTAAACCTTTATTGATGAAATAAAGGTTATGGTTTGTTTAAAAATGAATGCAGTCTTTGAAAAACGTCTCATATAGAGGTCAAAACCTCGCAACGAAATCAATTAATATGGAACGTTTTTAATCAATAAGAACGGGACATTTCAGTTGGTATCAGAGCGTTGGTCTTAGAGAACCAGAAAATTTGCATTAGTGTGTCTTATCGAGTTTGTTAGGATGCATTAGTGAGTCTGGACTTCGACCGTGTTTTCTTTAAAAATGATTGCTTAACATTTTTGTTGGAAACTATATATTTTTAACATATGAATATTATGTGATATATTAATCTCTTAACGTGTTTGATATTATGTGATAGATGTCTACCTCTAGAACAAGTCCCATTGACTCACCTAATAATAATGAAGAGTCAAATGTAAATTGGAATGATTTGTGGACTGATTCACAAGTTCCCGAAGAGGAACTGGAAGAAGAGTCGGAACCGGAAGAAGAATCGGAACCGGAAGAAGAATCGGAACCGGATGAAGAAATAGAACCGGTGGGGGAAATAATAAAACGGTTAAGTAAAAGAAAATCCTCAACCAACCGACCAAAGTTAATTATGGTCAATGGTGTTTCCGCCAAGGAAGCAAAATATTGGGAGGATTACCAATTCTCCGATGAATCGGATTCCGACGAGAATTCCGATGATGTTATAGAAATTACCCCAACTGAATTTAAAAAGGCAAAAGAAAATAATAAGGGAAAGGGCATAAAAATAGAGAAATCTAATTCCAACCCCGATGAACTTTATATGTATCGTCAACCCCTAAAGTCCTTAAGTTGTAACAATGACCCGGGAACCTCTAAACCACCAGGTTTTTCTAAACCAATGTGGACAACGACGGCTCGTATTAGGGGAACATCATATATCCCTAGAAACTTGGCAAAACGAACCAAAACCGAAGAAGAAGAAACGAGCGAGTCGGAATAAGATAGTTGTATTCGTGTGGTGTAATATATGGAATATAGTGTTCTTATGCTTTATGATATATGTAAAAATTGCTTGTATTAATAAGTATTTTTTTTATGAATCTAACTCTTGTCTATTTTACAGTTTAAAAACACAAAATGGATAGACAACCCAATATTTTAAGAGACCTACCCGGAGACATGATTGATGAAATCTTGTCTAGAGTCGGCCAGAATTCTTCGGCACAACTATTTAAGGCGAGATCAGTTTGTAAGACATTCAAAGAACGTTCCAAGAATGTCTTGGTTTATAAGAGACTTTCGTTTGAAAGATGGGGGATATCACATTGGGAAACCCATAAGTTACGATGTGTTTACTTTGACGCATATATTGCGGGGAACCCAAATGCTATTTTACGCAACGGGTTAAGAAATTATTTTGACTCAATATATCCGAATATTGGACTTCGTGATTTAGAAAAAGCGGCTAACATGCAACATAAAGAAGCATGTTATGCTTACGGATTAGTAATGTTCGCTTCTCACCAAAGTGAGAACAAGAACATCGGGCTACAACTATTAAACAAAACGTTTCCACAAGTGACGGAGTCGGTAATTGGGGTAAGAAATGAGGTTTTTAGATTATTACGGGACTGTTGGACATTACGTAACCCTCGTCCCTTTGATGACGTTACAACACGCTGTCTTATCAACGGCCATAACGGTTATGTTGCACAAGACCAAGGATGGGAAGTAGTCCTAGTAAAACCAGAATGCATGACTTGTTTCTGGACGTATGAATTACGTGTCTTTATTGCCTTTGCTGAACGACTTGTGTACTAGCTAGAATTGTCTTCACAACTATCTTGTATCAAAGTTATTGTGTGCTATATTTCATGCTTTATGTAAAATAAACGGTATTGTAAGTTTGTAAAATATTGTATAAAAGTTTGAACGCGAAATATTATTATAATCAGTTTTTTCATATAGAATTGTAGTAGTTGAATTGTATATTAGCTACTAAGTATGAACTTAACGGGTAGGTACTACCCGAATTTAAACTTATAAAACGCTAATATGAAGAAAAAGCTTTTATAAATGAGTTCATATTATGCTACGAAATACTATTAACTACTCTTAATATTCTGTATGATTAACTTGTTCCATTTAACTATTTTGAAGGAAATGGCACCGACTACTCGACACACCGTGAATATGAATGAAGAGGAATTCCGTACTTTTCTAGCTTCAAACATAGCCGCAGTACAGGCTGCGCTACATACCAACAATAACCTTGGATCTAGCAGTACAGGAAATCGTGTAGGATGCACCTACAAAGAATTCACTGCCTGCAAACCTTTGGAATTTGATGGAACCGAAGGACCGATCGGATTGAAACGGTGGACCAAGAAGGTTGAATTGGTGTTTGCCATAAGTAAGTGTACTGAAGAGGACAAAGTGAAGTACGCTACGCATACCTTCACAGGTTCTGCGTTAACATGGTGGAATACCTATCTAGAGCAAGTGGGACAAGATGATGCGTACGCACTACCGTGGTCAGCATTCAAGCACTTGATGAACGAGAAGTACCGTCCCAGAACCGAGGTCAATAAGCTCAAGACAGAACTTAGAGGGTTACGAACCCAAGGATTTGATATTACCACGTACGAAAGACGATTCACAGAATTGTGCCTATTGTGTCCGGGAGCATTCGAAGATGAGGAAGAGAAGATCGACGCGTTTGTGAAAGGATTACCGGAAAGAATCCAAGAAGATATAAGTTCACACGAGCCCGCCTCCATACAACAGGCATGTAGAATGGCTCACAAACTAGTGAACCAGATTGAAGAAAGAATTAAAGAACAGACTGCTGAAGAGGCCAATGTGAAGCAAGTCAAAAGAAAGTGGGAGGAAAACGGTGATAAGAATCACCAATACAACAACAACAGCAATTACAACAATAATCGCAACAATTATCCCAACAATCGCAACATCAATCGCAAATACAACAAACGGCCCAACAATAACAACAACAACAACAACAACAGCAACTACAACAATCATCCCAACAACAATAATAACCTCAACAACAACAACAATCAGAAGCAACTATGCCAAAGGTGTGAAAAGAATCACTCGGGGTTCTGCACCAAATTTTGCAACAAGTGTAAAAGAAATGGTCATAGCGCGGCGAAGTGTGAGGTCTACGGACCAGGGGTTAATAGAACGAAAGGAACAAATAGTGTCGAAACGAGTAATGGCAGAGCAAGTAGTGTCGGAGCAAGTTATGCCAATGTAGTTTGTTATAAATGTGGAAAACCGGGCCACATTATTAGAAATTGCCCGAACCAGGAGAACACGAATGGACAAGGCCGCGGAAGAGTTTTCAATATTAATGCGGTAGAGGCACAGGAAGACCCGGAGCTTGTTACGGGTACGTTTCTTATTGACAATAAATCTGCTTACGTTTTATTTGATTCGGGTGCGGATAGAAGCTATATGAGTAGAGATTTTTGTGCTAAATTAAGTTGTCCATTGACGCCTTTGGATAGTAAATTTTTACTCGAATTAGCAAATGGTAAATTAATTTCAGCAGATAATATATGTCGGAATCGAGAAATTAAACTGGTTAGCGAAACATTTAAGATTGATTTGATACCAGTAGAGTTAGGGAGTTTTGATGTGATAATCGGTATGGACTGGTTGAAAGAAGTGAAAGCGGAGATCGTTTGTTACAAAAATGCAATTCGCATTATACGAGAAAAAGAAAAACCCTTAATGGTGTACGGAGAAAAGGGCAACACGAAGCTACATCTTATTAGTAATTTGAAGGCACAAAAACTAATAAGAAAAGGTTGCTATGCTGTTCTAGCACACGTCGAGAAAGTACAAACTGAAGAAAAGAGCATCAATGATGTTCCCATTGCAAAAGAATTTCCCGATGTATTTCTGAAAGAATTACCGGGATTACCCCCACATCGATCCGTTGAATTTCAAATAGATCTTGTACCAGGAGCTGCACCGATAGCTCGTGCTCCTTACAGACTCGCACCCAGCGAGATGAAAGAACTGCAAAGCCAATTACAAGAACTTTTAGAGCGTGGTTTCATTCGACCAAGCACATCACCGTGGGGAGCTCCTGTTTTGTTTGTCAAGAAGAAAGATGGTACATTCAGGTTGTGTATCGACTACCGAGAGTTGAACAAACTTACCATCAAGAACCGCTACCCACTACCGAGAATCGACGACTTATTTGATCAACTACAAGGCTCGTCTGTTTATTCAAAGATTGACTTACGTTCCGGGTATCATCAAATGCGGGTGAAAGAAGATGATATTCCAAAGACTGCTTTCAGAACACGTTACGGTCATTACGAGTTTATGGTCATGCCGTTTGGTTTAACTAATGCACCAGCTGTGTTCATGGACCTTATGAACCGAGTGTGTGGACCATACCTTGACAAGTTTGTCATTGTTTTCATTGATGACATACTTATTTACTCAAAGAATGACCAAGAACACGGTGAACATTTGAGAAAGGTGTTAGAAGTATTGAGGAAGGAAGAATTGTACGCTAAGTTTTCAAAGTGTGCATTTTGGTTGGAAGAAGTTCAATTCCTCGGTCACATAGTGAACAAAGAAGGTATTAAGGTGGATCCGGCAAAGATAGAAACTGTTGAAAAGTGGGAAACCCCGAAAACTCCGAAACACATACGCCAGTTTTTAGGACTAGCTGGTTACTACAGAAGGTTCATCCAAGACTTTTCCAGAATAGCAAAACCCTTGACTGCATTAACGCATAAAGGGAAGAAATTTGAATGGAATGATGAACAAGAGGAAGCGTTTCAGTTATTGAAGAAAAAGCTAACTACGGCACCTATATTGTCATTGCCTGAAGGGAATGATGATTTTGTGATTTATTGTGACGCATCAAAGCAAGGTCTCGGTTGTGTATTAATGCAACGAACGAAGGTGATTGCTTATGCGTCTAGACAATTGAAGATTCACGAACAAAATTATACGACGCATGATTTGGAATTAGGCGCGGTTGTTTTTGCATTAAAGACTTGGAGGCACTACTTATATGGGGTCAAAAGTATTATATATACCGACCACAAAAGTCTTCAACACATATTTAATCAGAAACAACTGAATATGAGGCAGCGTAGGTGGATTGAATTATTGAATGATTACGATTTTGAGATTCGTTACCACCCGGGGAAGGCAAATGTGGTAGCCGATGCCTTGAGCAGGAAGGATAGAGAACCCATTCGAGTAAAATCTATGAATATAATGATTCATAATCACATTACTACTCAAATAAAGGAGGCGCAACAAGGAGTTTTAAAAGAGGGAAATTTAAAGGATGAAATACCCAAAGGATCGGAGAAGCATCTTAATATTCGGGAAGACGGAACCCGGTATAGGGCTGAAAGGATTTGGGTACCAAAATTTGGAGATATGAGAGAAATGGTACTTAGAGAAGCTCATAAAACCAGATACTCAATACATCCTGGCACGGGGAAGATGTACAAGGATCTCAAGAAACATTTTTGGTGGCCGGGTATGAAAGCCGATGTTGCTAAATACGTAGGAGAATGTTTGACGTGTTCTAAGGTCAAAGCTGAGCATCAGAAACCATCAGGTCTACTTCAACAACCCGAAATCCCGGAATGGAAATGGGAAAACATTACCATGGATTTCATCACTAAATTGCCAAGGACTGCAAGTGGTTTTGATACTATTTGGGTAATAGTTGATCGTCTCACCAAATCAGCACACTTCCTACCAATAAGAGAAGATGACAAGATGGAGAAGTTAGCACGACTGTATTTGAAGGAAGTCGTCTCCAGACATGGAATACCAATCTCTATTATCTCTGATAGGGATGGCAGATTTATTTCAAGATTCTGGCAGACATTACAGCAAGCATTAGGAACTCGTCTAGACATGAGTACTGCCTATCATCCACAAACTGATGGGCAGAGCGAAAGGACGATACAAACGCTTGAAGACATGCTACGAGCATGTGTTATTGATTTCGGAAACAGTTGGGATCGACATCTACCGTTAGCAGAATTTTCCTACAACAACAGCTACCATTCAAGCATTGAGATGGCGCCGTTTGAAGCACTTTATGGTAGAAAGTGCAGGTCTCCGATTTGTTGGAGTGAGGTGGGGGATAGACAGATTACGGGTCCGGAGATTATACAAGAAACTACCGAGAAGATCATCCAAATTCAACAACGGTTGAAAACCGCCCAAAGTCGACAAAAGAGCTACGCTGACATTAAAAGAAAAGATATAGAATTTGAAATTGGAGAGATGGTCATGCTTAAAGTTTCACCTTGGAAAGGCGTTGTTCGATTTGGTAAACGAGGGAAATTAAATCCAAGGTATATTGGACCATTCAAGATTATTGATCGTGTCGGACCAGTAGCTTACCGACTTGAGTTACCTCAACAACTCGCGGCTGTACATAACACTTTCCACGTCTCGAATTTGAAGAAATGTTTTGCTAAAGAAGATCTCACTATTCCGTTAGATGAAATCCAAATCAACGAAAAACTCCAATTCATCGAAGAACCCGTCGAAATAATGGATCGTGAGGTTAAAAGACTTAAGCAAAACAAGATACCAATTGTTAAGGTTCGATGGAATGCTCGTAGAGGACCCGAGTTCACCTGGGAGCGTGAAGATCAGATGAAGAAGAAATACCCGCATCTTTTTCCAGAAGATTCGTCAACACCTTCAACGGCTTAAAATTTCGGGACGAAATTTATTTAACGGGTAGGTACTGTAGTGACCCGAACTTTTCCATGTTTATATATATTAATTGAGATTGATGTTTACATGATTAAATGTTTCCAACATGTTAAGCAATCAAACTTGTTAAGACTTGATTAATTGAAATAGGTTTCATATAGACAATTGACCACCCAAGTTGACCGATGATTCATGAACGTTAAAACTTGTAAAAAACTATATGATGACATATATATGGTTATATATATAGTTAACATGATATTATGATAAGTAAACATATCATTAATTATATTAACAATGAACTACATATGTAAAAACAAGACTACTAACTTAATGATTTTGAAACGAGACATATATGTAACGTTTATCGTTGTAACGACATTTAATGTATATATATATCATATTAAGAGATATTCGTACATCATAATATCATGATAATATAATAATTTAAAATCTATTTTGTTATTATAAACATTGGGTTAACAACATTTAACAAGATCGTTAACCTATAGGTTTCAAAACAACACTTACATGTAACGACTAACGATGACTTAACGACTCAGTTAAAATGTATATACATGTAGTGTTTTAATATGTATTTATACACTTTTGAAAGACTTCAATACACTTATCAAAATACTTCTACTTAACAAAAATGCTTACAATTACATTCTCGTTCAGTTTCATCAACAATTCTACTCGTATGCACCCGTATTCGTACTCGTACAATACACAGCTTTTAGATGTATGTACTATTGGTATATACACTCCAATGATCAGCTCTTAGAAGCCCATGTGAGTCACCTAACACATGTGGGAACCATCATTTGGCAACTAGCATGAAATATCTCATAAGATTACAAAAATATGAGTAATCATTCATGACTTATTTACATGAAAACAAAATTACATATCCTTTATATCTAATCCATACACCAACGACCAAAAACACCTACAAACACTTTCATTCTTCAATTTTCTTCATCTAATTGAACTCTCTCAAGTTCTATCTTCAAGTTCTAAGTGTTCTTCATAAATTCCAAAAGTTCTAGTTTCATAAAATCAAGAATACTTTCAAGTTTGCTAGCTCACTTCCAATCTTGTAAGGTGATCATCCAACCTCAAGAAATCTTTGTTTCTTACAGTAGGTTATCATTCTAATACAAGGTAATAATCATATTCAAACTTTGGTTCAATTTCTATAACTATAACAATCTTATTTCAAGTGATGATCTTACTTGAACTTGTTTTCGTGTCATGATTTTGCTTCAAGAACTTTGAGCCATCCAAGGATCCATTGAAGCTAGATCCATTTTTCTCTTTTCCAGTAGGTTCATCCAAGGAACTTAAGGTAGTAATGATGTTCATAACATCATTCGATTCATACATATAAAGCTATCTTATTCGAAGGTTTAAACTTGTAATCACTAGAACATAGTTTAGTTAATTCTAAACTTGTTCGCAAACAAAAGTTAATCCTTCTAACTTGACTTTTAAAATCAACTAAACACATGTTCTATATCTATATGATATGCTAACTTAATGATTTAAAACCTGGAAACACGAAAAACACCGTAAAACCGGATTTACGCCGTCGTAGTAACACCGCGGGCTGTTTTGGGTTAGTTAATTAAAAACTATGATAAACTTTGATTTAAAAGTTGTTATTCTGAGAAAATGATTTTTATTATGAACATGAAACTATATCCAAAAATTATGGTTAAACTCAAAGTGGAAGTATGTTTTCTAAAATGGTCATCTAGACGTCGTTCTTTCGACTGAAATGACTACCTTTACAAAAACGACTTGTAACTTATTTTTCCGACTAGAAACCTATACTTTTTTTGTTTAGATTCATAAAATAGAGTTCAATATGAAACCATAGCAATTTGATTCACTCAAAACGGATTTAAAATGAAGAAGTTATGGGTAAAACAAGATTGGATAATTTTTCTCATTTTAGCTACGTGAAAATTGGTAACAAATCTATTCCAACCATAACTTAATCAACTTGTATTATATATTATGTAATCTTGAGATACCATAGACACGTATACAATGTTTCGACCTATCATGTCGACACATCTATATATATTTCGGAACAACCATAGACACTCTATATGTGAATGTTGGAGTTAGCTATACAGGGTTGAGGTTGATTCCAAAATATATATAGTTTGAGTTGTGATCAATACTGAGATACGTATACACTGGGTCGTGGATTGATTCAAGATAATATTTATCGATTTATTTCTGTACATCTAACTGTGGACAACTAGTTGTAGGTTACTAACGAGGACAGCTGACTTAATAA
Organism: Rutidosis leptorrhynchoides; assembly: GCF_046630445.1. Lineage (NCBI taxonomy): Eukaryota > Viridiplantae > Streptophyta > Magnoliopsida > Asterales > Asteraceae > Rutidosis > Rutidosis leptorrhynchoides. The sequence continues at coordinate 124,155,494 of NC_092343.1, read as the reverse complement.
ACTTAAAACATCAAAATATATTAAAAGTGTTGTAAATATATTTTGAACATACTTTGATATATATCTATATATTGTTATAGGTTCGTGAATCAACCAGTGGCCAAGTCTTACTTCCCGACGAAGTAAAAATCTGTGAAAGTGAGTTATAGTCCCACTTTTAAAATCTAATATTTTTGGGATGAGAATACATGCAGGTTTTATAAATGATTTACAAAATAGACACAAGTACGTGAAACTACATTCTATGGTTGAATTATCGAAATCGAATATGCCCCTTTTTATTAAGTCTGGTAATCTAAGAATTAGGGAACAGACACCCTAATTGACGCGAATCCTAAAGATAGATCTATTGGGCCTAACAAACCCCATCCAAAGTACCGGATGCTTTAGTACTTCGAAATTTATATCATATCCGAAGGGTGTCCCGGAATGATGGGGATATTCTTATATATGCATCTTGTTATTGTCGGTTACCAGGTGTTCACCATATGAATGATTTTTATCTCTATGTATGGGATGTGTATTGAAATATGAAATCTTGTGGTCTATTGTTACGATTTGATATATATAGGTTAAACCTATAACTCACCAACATTTTTGTTGACGTTTTAAGCATGTTTATTCTCAGGTGATTATTAAGAGCTTCCGCTGTCGCATACTTAAATAAGGACAAGATTTGGAGTCCATGCTTGTATGATATTGTGTAAAAACTGCATTCAAGAAACTTATTTTGTTGTAACATATTTGTATTGTAAACCATTATGTAATGGTCGTGTGTAAACAGGATATTTTAGATTATCATTATTTGATAATCTACGTAAAGCTTTTTAAACCTTTATTGATGAAATAAAGGTTATGGTTTGTTTAAAAATGAATGCAGTCTTTGAAAAACGTCTCATATAGAGGTCAAAACCTCGCAACGAAATCAATTAATATGGAACGTTTTTAATCAATAAGAACGGGACATTTCATTTGACCTCTATATGAGACGTTTTTCAAAGACTGCATTCATTTTTAAAACAAACCATAACCTTTATTTCATAAATAAAGGTTTAAAAAGCTTTACGTAGATTATCAAATAATGATAATCTAAAATATCCTGTTTACACACGACCATTACATAATGGTTTACAATACAAATATGTTACATCGAATTCAGTTTCTTGAATGCAGTTTTTACACAATATCATACAAACATGGACTCCAAATCTTGTCCTTATTTTAGTATGTAACAGCGGAAGCTCTTAATATTCACCTGAGAATAAACATGCTTTAAACGTCAACAAAAATGTTGGTGAGTTATAGGTTTAACCTATATATATCAATTCGTAACAATAGACCACAAGATTTCATATTTCAATACACATCCCATACATAGAGATAAAAATCATTCATATGGTGAACACCTGGTAACCGACAATAACAAGATGCATATATAAGAATATCCCCATCATTCCGGGACACCCTTCGGATATGATATAAATTTCGAAGTACTAAAGCATCCGGTACTTTGGATGGGGTTTGTTAGGCCCAATAGATCTATCTTTAGGATTCGCGTCAATTAGGGTGTCTGTTCCCTAATTCTTAGATTACCAGACTAAATAAAAAGAGGCATATTCGATTTCGATAATTCAACCATAGAATGTTGTTTCACGTACTTGTGTCTATTTTGTAAATCATTTATAAAACCTGCATGTATTCTCATCCCAAAAATATTAGATTTTAAAAGTGGGACTATAACTCACTTTCACAGATTTTTACTTCGTCGGGAAGTAAGACTTGGCCACTGTTGATTCACGAACCTATAACAATATATACATATATATTAAAGTATGTTCAAAATATATTTACAACACTTTTAATATATTTTGATGTTTTAAGTTTATTAAGTCAGCTGTCCTCGTTAGTAACCTATAACTAGTTGTCCACAGTTAGATGTACAGAAATAAATCGATAAATATTATCTTGAATCAATCCACGACCCAGTGTATACGTATCTCAGTATTGATCACAACTCAAACTATATATATTTTGGAATCAACCTCAACCCTGTATAGCTAACTCCAACATTCACATATAGAGTGTCTATGGTTGTTCCGAAATATATATAGATGTGTCGACATGATAGGTCGAAACATTGTATACGTGTCTATGGTATCTCAAGATTACATAATATACAATACAAGTTGATTAAGTTATGGTTGGAATAGATTTGTTACCAATTTTCACGTAGCTAAAATGAGAAAAATTATCCAATCTTGTTTTACCCATAACTTCTTCATTTTAAATCCGTTTTGAGTGAATCAAATTGCTATGGTTTCATATTGAACTCTATTTTATGAATCTAGACAGAAAAAGTATTGGTTTATAGTCGGAAAAATAAGTTACAAGTCGTTTTTGTAAAGGTAGTCATTTCAGTCGAAAGAACGACGTCTAGATGACCATTTTAGAAAACATACTTCCACTTTGAGTTTAACTATAATTTTTGGATATAGTTTCATGTTCATAATAAAAATCATTTTCTCAGAATAACAACTTTTAAATCAAAGTTTATCATAGTTTTTAATTAACTAACCCAAAATAGCCCGCGGTGTTACTACGACGGCGTAAATCCGGTTTTACGGTGTTTTTCGTGTTTCCAGGTTTTAAATCATTAAGTTAGCATATCATATAGATATAGAACATGTGTTTAGTTGATTTTAAAAGTCAAGTTAGAAGGATTAACTTTTGTTTGCGAACAAGTTTAGAATTAACTAAACTATGTTCTAGTGATTACAAGTTTAAACCTTCGAATAAGATAGCTTTATATGTATGAATCGAATGATGTTATGAACATCATTACTACCTTAATTTCCTTGGATAAACCTACTGGAAAAGAGAAAAATGGATCTAGCTTCAATGGATCCTTGGATGGCTCGAAGTTCTTGAAGCAGAATCATGACACGAAAACAAGTTCAAGTAAGATCATCACTTGAAATAAGATTGTTATAGTTATAGAAATTGAACCAAAGTTTGAATATGATTATTACCTTGTATTAGAATGATAACCTACTGTAAGAAACAAAGATTTCTTGAGGTTGGATGATCACCTTACAAGATTGGAAGTGAGCTAGCAAACTTGAAAGTATTCTTGATTTTATGAAACTAGAACTTTTAGAATTTATGAAGAACACTTAGAACTTGAAGATAGAACTTGAGAGAGATCAATTAGATGAAGAAAATTGAAGAATGAAAGTGTTTGTAGGTGTTTTTGGTCGTTGGTGTATGGATTAGATATAAAGGATATGTAATTTTGTTTTCATGTAAATAAGTCATGAATGATTACTCATATTTTTGTAATTTTATGAGATATTTCATGCTAGTTGCCAAATGATGGTTCCCACATGTGTTAGGTGACTCACATGGGCTGCTAAGAGCTGATCATTGGAGTGTATATACCAATAGTACATACATCTAAAAGCTGTGTATTGTACGAGTACGAATACGGGTGCATACGAGTAGAATTGTTGATGAAACTGAACGAGGATGTAATTGTAAGAATTTTTGTTAAGTAGAAGTATTTTGATAAGTGTATTGAAGTCTTTCAAAAGTGTATAAATACATATTAAAACACTACATGTATATACATTTTAACTGAGTCGTTAAGTCATCGTTAGTCGTTACATGTAAGTGTTGTTTTGAAACCTTTAGGTTAACGATCTTGTTAAATGTTGTTAACCCAATGTTTATAATATCAAATGAGATTTTAAATTATTATATTATCATGATATTATCATGTATGAATATCTCTTAATATGATATATATACATTAAATGTCTTTACAACGATAATCGTTACATATATGTCTCGTTTAAAAATCATTAAGTTAGTAGTCTTGTTTTTACATATCTAGTTCATTGTTAATATACTTTATGATATGTTTTCTTATCATAGTATCATGTTAACTATATATATATATATCCATATATATGTCATCATATAGTTTTTACAAGTTTTAACGTTCGTGAATCACCGATCAACTTGGGTGGTCAATTGTCTATATGAAACATATTTCAATTAATCAAGTCTTAAAAAGTTTGATTGCTTAACATGTTGGAAACATTTAATCATGTAAATATCAATCTCAATTAATATATATAAACATGGAAAAGTTCGGGTCACTACAGTACCTACCCGTTAAATAAATTTCGTCCCGAAATTTTAAGCTGTTGAAGGTGTTGACGAATCTTCTGGAAATAGATGCGGGTATTTCTTCTTCATCTGATCTTCACGCTCCCAGGTGAACTCGGGTCCTCTACGAGCATTCCATCGAACCTTAACAATTGGTATCTTGTTTTGCTTAAGTCTTTTAACCTCACGATCCATTATTTTAACGGGTTCTTCGATGAATTGAAGTTTTTCGTTGATTTGGATTTCATCTAACGGAATAGTGAGATCTTCTTTAGCAAAACATTTCTTTAAATTCGAGACGTGGAAAGTGTTATGTACAGCCGCGAGTTGTTGAGGTAACTCTAGTCGGTAAGCTACTGGTCCGACACGATCAATAATCTTGAATGGTCCAATATACCTTGGATTTAATTTCCCTCGTTTACCAAATCAAACAACGCTTTTCCAAGGTGCAACTTTAAGCATGACCATCTCTCCAATTTCAAATTCTATATCTTTTCTTTTAATGTCAGCGTAGCTCTTTTGTCGACTTTGGGCGGTTTTCAACCGTTGTTGAATTTGGATGATCTTCTCGGTAGTTTCTTGTATAATCTCCGGACCCGTAATCTGTCTATCCCCCACTTCACTCCAACAAATTGGAGACCTGCACTTTCTACCATAAAGTGCTTCAAACGGCGCCATCTCAATGCTTGAATGGTAGCTGTTGTTGTAGGAAAATTCTGCTAACGGTAGATGTCGATCCCAACTGTTTCCGAAATCAATAACACATGCTCGTAGCATGTCTTCAAGCGTTTGTATCGTCCTTTCGCTCTGCCCATCAGTTTGTGGATGATAGGCAGTACTCATGTCTAGACGAGTTCCTAATGCTTGCTGTAATGTCTGCCAGAATCTTGAAATAAATCTGCCATCCCTATCAGAGATAATAGAGATTGGTATTCCATGTCTGGAGACGACTTCCTTCAAATACAGTCGTGCTAACTTCTCCATCTTGTCATCTTCTCTTATTGGTAGGAAGTGTGCTGATTTGGTGAGACGATCAACTATTACCCAAATAGTATCAAAACCACTTGCAGTCCTTGGCAATTTAGTGATGAAATCCATGGTAATGTTTTCCCATTTCCATTCCTGGATTTCGGGTTGTTGAAGTAGACCTGATGGTTTCTGATGCTCAGCTTTGACCTTAGAACACGTCAAACATTCTCCTACGTATTTAGCAACATCGGCTTTCATACCCGGCCACCAAAAATGTTTCTTGAGATCCTTGTACATCTTCCCCGTGCCAGGATGTATTGAGTATCTGGTTTTATGAGCTTCTCTAAGTACCATTTCTCTCATATCTCCAAATTTTGGTACCCAAATCCTTTCAGCCCTATACCGGGTTCCGTCTTCCCGAATATTAAGATGCTTCTCCGATCCTTTGGGTATTTCATCCTTTAAATTTCCCTCTTTTAAAACTCCTTGTTGCGCCTCCTTTATTTGAGTAGTAATGTTATTATGAATCATTATATTCATAGATTTTACTCGAATGGGTTCTCTGTCCTTCCTGCTCAAGGCATCGGCTACCACATTTGCCTTCCCCGGATGGTAACGAATCTCAAAGTCGTAATCATTCAATAATTCAATCCACCTACGCTGCCTCATATTCAGTTGTTTCTGATTAAATATGTGTTGAAGACTTTTGTGGTCGGTATATATAATACTTTTGACCCCATATAAGTAGTGCCTCCAATCTTTAATGCAAAAACAACCGCGCCTAATTCCAAATCATGCGTCGTATAATTTTGTTCGTGAATCTTCAATTGTCTAGACGCATAAGCAATCACCTTCGTTCGTTGCATTAATACACAACCGAGACCTTGCTTTGATGCATCACAATAAATCACAAAATCATCATTCCCTTCAGGCAATGACAATATAGGTGCCGTAGTTAGCTTTTTCTTCAATAACTGAAACGCTTTCTCTTGTTCATCATTCCATTCAAATTTCTTCCCTTTATGCGTTAATGCAGTCAAGGGTTTTGCTATTCTGGAAAAGTCTTGGATGAACCTTCTGTAGTAACCAGCTAGTCCTAAAAACTGGCGTATGTGTTTCGGAGTTTTCGGGGTTTCCCACTTTTCAACAGTTTCTATCTTTGCCGGATCCACCTTAATACCTTCTTTGTTCACTATGTGACCGAGGAATTGAACTTCTTCCAACCAAAATGCACACTTTGAAAACTTAGCGTACAATTCTTCCTTCCTCAATACTTCTAACACCTTTCTCAAATGTTCACCGTGTTCTTGGTCATTCTTTGAGTAAATAAGTATGTCATCAATGAAAACAATGACAAACTTGTCAAGGTATGGTCCACACACTCGGTTCATAAGGTCCATGAACACAGCTGGTGCATTAGTTAAACCAAACGGCATGACCATAAACTCGTAATGACCGTAACGTGTTCTGAAAGCAGTCTTTGGAATATCATCTTCTTTCACCCGCATTTGATGATACCCGGAACGTAAGTCAATCTTTGAATAAACAGACGAGCCTTGTAGTTGATCAAATAAGTCGTCGATTCTCGGTAGTGGGTAGCGGTTCTTGATGGTAAGTTTGTTCAACTCTCGGTAGTCGATACACAACCTGAATGTACCATCTTTCTTCTTGACAAACAAAACAGGAGCTCCCCACGGTGATGTACTTGGTCGAATGAAACCACGCTCTAAAAGTTCTTGTAATTGGCTTTGCAGTTCTTTCATCTCGCTGGGTGCGAGTCTGTAAGGAGCACGAGCTATTGGTGCAGCTCCTGGTACAAGATCTATTTGAAATTCAACGGATCGATGTGGGGGTAATCCCGGTAATTCTTTCGGAAATACATCGGGAAATTCTTTTGCAATGGGAACATCATTGATGCTCTTTTCTTCAGTTAGTACTTTCTCGACGTGTGCTAGAACAGCATAGCAACCTTTTCTTATTAGTTTTTGTGCCTTCAAATTACTAATAAGATGTAGCTTCGTGTTGCCCTTTTCTCCGTACACCATTAAGGGTTTTCCTTTTTCTCGTATAATACGAATTGCATTTTTGTAACAAACGATCTCCGCTTTCACTTCTTTCAACCAGTCCATACCGATTATCACATCAAAACTCCCTAACTCTACTGGTATCAAATCAATCTTAAATGTTTCGCTAACCAGTTTAATTTCTCGATTCCGACATATATTATCTGCTGAAATTAATTTACCATTTGCTAATTCGAGTAAAAATTTACTATCCAATGGCGTCAATGGACAACTTAATTTAGCACAAAAATCTCTACTCATATAGCTTCTATCCGCACCCGAATCAAATAAAACGTAAGCAGATTTATTGTCAATAAGAAACGTACCCGTAACAAGCTCCGGGTCTTCCTGTGCCTCTACCGCATTAATATTGAAAACTCTTCCACGGCCTTGTCCATTCGTGTTCTCCTGGTTCGGGCAATTTCTAATAATGTGGCCTGGTTTTCCACATTTATAACAAACTACATTGGCATAACTTGCTCCGACACTACTTGCTCTGCCATTACTCGTTCCGACACCATTTGTTCCTTTCGTTCTATTAACCCCTGGTCCGTAGACCTCACACTTCGCCGCGCTATGACCATTTCTTTTACACTTGTTGCAAAATTTGGTGCAGAACCCCGAGTGATTCTTTTCACACCTTTGGCATAGCTGCTTCTGATTGTTGTTGTTGTTGCGGTTATTATTGTTGTTGGGATGATTGTTGTAGTTGCTGTTGTTGTTGTTGTTGTTGTTGGGCCGTTTGTTGTAGTTGCGATTGATGTTGCGATTGTTGGGATAATTGTTGCGATTATTGTTGTAATTGTTGTTGTTGTTGTATTGGTGATTCTTATCACCGTTTTCCTCCCACTTTCTTTTGACTTGCTTCACATTGGCCTCTTCAGCAGTCTGTTCTTTAATTCTTTCTTCAATCTGGTTCACTAGTTTGTGAGCCATTCTACATGCCTGTTGTATGGAGGCGGGCTCGTGTGAACTTATATCTTCTTGGATTCTTTCCGGTAATCCTTTCACAAACGCGTCGATCTTCTCTTCCTCATCTTCGAATGCTCCCGGACACAATAGGCACAATTCTGTGAATCGTCTTTCGCACGTGGTAATATCAAATCCTTGGGTTCGTAACCCTCTAAGTTCTGTCTTGAGCTTATTGACCTCGGTTCTGGGACGGTACTTCTCGTTCATCAAGTGCTTGAATGCTGACCACGGTAGTGCGTACGCATCATCTTGTCCCACTTGCTCTAGATAGGTATTCCACCATGTTAACGCAGAACCTGTGAAGGTATGCGTAGCGTACTTCACTTTGTCCTCTTCAGTACACTTACTTATGGCAAACACCGATTCAACCTTCTCGGTCCACCGTTTCAATCCGATCGGTCCTTCGGTTCCATCAAATTCCAAAGGTTTGCAGGCAGTGAATTCTTTGTAGGTGCATCCTACACGATTTCCTGTACTGCTAGATCCAAGGTTATTGTTGGTATGTAGCGCAGCCTGTACTGCGGCTATGTTTGAAGCTAGAAAAGTACGGAATTCCTCTTCATTCATATTCACGGTGTGTCGAGTAGTCGGTGCCATTTCCTTCAAAATAGTTAAATGGAACAAGTTAATCATACAGAATATTAAGAGTAGTTAATAGTATTTTGTAGCATAATATGAACTCATTTATAAAAGCTTTTTCTTCATATTAGCGTTTTATAAGTTTAAATTCGGGTAGTACCTACCCGTTAAGTTCATACTTAGTAGCTAATATACAATTCAACTACTACAATTCTATATGAAAAACTGATTATAATAATATTTCGCGTTCAAACTTTTATACAATATTTTACAAACTTACAATACCGCTTATTTTACATAAAGCATGAAATATAGCACACAATAACTTTGATACAAGATAGTTGTGAAGACAATTCTAGCTAGTACACAAGTCGTTCAGCAAAGGCAATAAAGACACGTAATTCATACGTCCAGAAACAAGTCATGCATTCTGGTTTTACTAGGACTACTTCCCATCCTTGGTCTTGTGCAACATAACCGTTATGGCCGTTGATAAGACAGCGTGTTGTAACGTCATCAAAGGGAGGAGGGTTACGTAATGTCCAACAGTCCCGTAATAATCTAAAAGCCTCATTTCTTACCCCAATTACCGACTCCGTCACTTGTGGAAACGTTTTGTTTAATAGTTGTAGCCCGATGTTCTTGTTCTCACTTTGGTGAGAAGTGAACATTACTAATCCGTAAGCATAACATGCTTCTTTATGTTGCATGTTAGCCGCTTTTTCTAAATCACGAAGTCCAATATTCGGATATATTGAGTCAAAATAATTTCTTAACCCGTTGCGTAAAATAGCATTTGGGTTCCCCGCAATATATGCGTCAAAGTAAACACATCGTAACTTATGGGTTTCCCAATGTGATATCCCCCATCTTTCAAACGAAAGTCTCTTATAAACCAAGACATTCTTGGAACGTTCTTCGAATGTCTTACAAACTGATCTCGCCTTAAATAGTTGTGCCGAAGAATTCTGGCCGACTCTAGACAAGATTTCATCAATCATGTCTCCGGGTAGGTCTCTTAAAATATTGGGTTGTCTATCCATTTTGTGTTTTTAAACTGTAAAATAGACAAGAGTTAGATTCATAAAAAAATACTTATTAATACAAGCAATTTTTACATATATCATAAAGCATAAGAACACTATATTACATATATTACACCACACGAATACAACTATCTTATTCCGACTCGCTCGTTTCTTCTTCTTCGGTTTTGGTTCGTTTTGCCAAGTTTCTAGGGATATATGATGTTCCCCTAATACGAGCCGTCGTTGTCCACATTGGTTTAGAAAAACCTGGTGGTTTAGAGGTTCCCGGGTCATTGTTACAACTTAAGGACTTCGGGGGTTGACGATACATATAAAGTTCATCGGGGTTGGAATTAGATTTCTCTATTTTTATGCCCTTTCCCTTATTATTTTCTTTTGCCTTTTTAAATTCAGTTGGGGTAATTTCTATAACATCATCGGAATTCTCGTCGGAATCCGATTCATCGGAGAATTGGTAATCCTCCCAATATTTTGCTTCCTTGGCGGAAACACCATTGACCATAATTAACTTTGGTCGGTTGGTTGAGGATTTTCTTTTACTTAACTGTTTTATTATTTCCCCCACCGGTTCTATTTCTTCATCCGGTTCCGATTCTTCTTCCGGTTCCGATTCTTCTTCCGGTTCCTACTCTTCTTCCGGTTCCTCTTCGAGAACTTATGAATCAGTCCACAAATCATTCCAATTTACATTTGACTCTTCATTATTATTAGGTGAGTCAATGGGACTTGTTCTAGAGGTAGACATCTATCACATAATATCAAACACGTTAAGAGATTAATATATCACATAATATTCATATGTTAAAAATATATAGTTTCCAACAAAAATGTTAAGCAATCATTTTTAAAGAAAACACGATCGAAGTCCAGACTCACTAATGCATCCTAACAAACTCGATAAGACACACTAATGCAAATTTTCTGGTTCTCTAAGACCAACGCTCGAATACCATTCTGTAACACCCCAGCTTAACATGACCACAATATTGTCCGCTTTGCCCGCAGGCGCACGGCTTTTTCTTGGCGACCACACACGAGAAGCACTTTCCCAGGAGGTCACCCATCCTGGTAGTGCTCTCGCCCGAGCACGCTTAACCACAACGTACTCGCACTTCTACTCAGCCTGTGATCCCAAAACGCGTTGTGTCATTTAAGCGTGAGTATTACCTTATAATCCCATGATCACTCATGTTCGTGGGCGATGTGGGATTTGCCTAGGGTGTTACATTCACCCCCCCCTTAGGGACTCATCGTCCTCGATGAGGTTTGCCCCACCACCCCCAACGGCACATGAGTGGCTCTGATACCATTCTGAAATGTCCCGTTCTTATTGATTAAAAACGTTCCATATTAATTGATTTCGTTGCGAGGTTTTGACCTCTATATGAGACGTTTTTCAAAGACTGCATTCATTTTTAAAACAAACCATAACCTTTATTTCATAAATAAAGGTTTAAAAAGCTTTACGTAGATTATCAAATAATGATAATCTAAAATATCCTGTTTACACACGACCATTACATAATGGTTTACAATACAAATATGTTACATCGAATTCAGTTTCTTGAATGCAGTTTTTACACAATATCATACAAACATGGACTCCAAATCTTGTCCTTATTTTAGTATATAACAGCGGAAGCTCTTAATATTCACCTGAGAATAAACATGCTTTAAACGTCAACAAAAATTTTGGTGAGTTATAGGTCTAACCTATATATATCAATTCGTAACAATAGACCACAAGATTTCATATTTCAATACACATCCCATACATAGAGATAAAAATCATTCATATGGTGAACACCTGGTAACCGACAATAACAAGATGCATATATAAGAATATCCCCATCATTCCGGGACACCCTTCGGATATGATATAAATTTCGAAGTACTAAAGCATCCGGTACTTTGGATGGGGTTTGTTAGGCCCAATAGATCTATCTTTAGGATTCGCGTCAATTAGGGTGTCTGTTCCCTAATTCTTAGATTACTAGACTAAATAAAAAGGGGCATATTCGATTTCGATAATTCAACCATAGAATGTAGTTTCACGTACTTGTGTCTATTTTGTAAATCATTTATAAAACCTGCATGTATTCTCATCCCAAAAATATTAGATTTTAAAAGTGGGACTATAACTCACTTTCACAGATTTTTACTTCGTCGGGAAGTAAGACTTGGCCACTGTTGATTCACGAACCTATAACAATATATACATATATATTAAAGTATGTTCAAAATATATTTACAACACTTTTAATATATTTTGATGTTTTAAGTTTATTAAGTCAGCTGTCCTCGTTAGTAACCTATAACTAGTTGTCCACAGTTAGATGTACAGAAATAAATCGATAAATATTATCTTGAATCAATCCACGACCCAGTGTATACGTATCTCAGTATTGATCACAACTCAAACTATATATATTTTGGAATCAACCTCAACCCTGTATAGCTAACTCCAACATTCACATATAGAGTGTCTATGGTTGTTCCGAAATATATATAGATGTGTCGACATGATAGGTCGAAACATTGTATACGTGTCTATGGTATCTCAAGATTACATAATATACAATACAAGTTGATTAAGTTATGGTTGGAATAGATTTGTTACCAATTTTCACGTAGCTAAAATGAGAAAAATTATCCAATCTTGTTTTACCCATAACTTCTTCATTTTAAATCCGTTTTGAGTGAATCAAATTGCTATGGTTTCATATTGAACTCTATTTTATGAATCTAGACAGAAAAAGTATAGGTTTATAGTCGGAAAAATAAGTTACAAGTCGTTTTTGTAAAGGTAGTCATTTCAGTCGAAAGAACGACGTCTAGATGACCATTTTAGAAAACATACTTCCACTTTGAGTTTAACTATAATTTTTGGATATAGTTTCATGTTCATAATAAAAATCATTTTCTCAGAATAACAACTTTTAAATCAAAGTTTATCATAGTTTTTAATTAACTAACCCAAAACAGCCCGCGGTGTTACTACGACGGCGTAAATCCGGTTTTACGGTGTTTTTCGTGTTTCCAGGTTTTAAATCATTAAGTTAGCATATCATATAGATATAGAACATGTGTTTAGTTGATTTTAAAAGTCAAGTTAGAAGGATTAACTTTTGTTTGCGAACAAGTTTAGAATTAACTAAACTATGTTCTAGTGATTACAAGTTTAAACCTTCGAATAAGATAGCTTTATATGTATGAATCGAATGATGTTATGAACATCATTACTACCTTAATTTCCTTGGATAAACCTACTGGAAAAGGGAAAAATGGATCTAGCTTCAATGGATCCTTGGATGGCTCGAAGTTCTTGAAGCAGAATCATGACACGAAAACAAGTTCAAGTAAGATCATCACTTGAAATAAGATTGTTATAGTTATAGAAATTGAACCAAAGTTTGAATATGATTATTACCTTGTATTAGAATGATAACCTACTGTAAGAAACAAAGATTTCTTGAGGTTGGATGATCACCTTACAAGATTGGAAGTGAGCTAGCAAACTTGAAAGTATTCTTGATTTTATGAAACTAGAACTTTTAGAATTTATGAAGAACACTTAGAACTTGAAGATAGAACTTGAGAGAGATCAATTAGATGAAGAAAATTGAAGAATGAAAGTGTTTGTAGGTGTTTTTGGTCGTTGGTGTATGGATTAGATATAAAGGATATGTAATTTTGTTTTCATGTAAATAAGTCATGAATGATTACTCATATTTTTGTAATTTTATGAGATATTTCATGCTAGTTGCCAAATGATGGTTCCCACATGTGTTAGGTGACTCACATGGGCTGCTAAGAGCTGATCATTGGAGTGTATATACCAATAGTACATACATCTAAAAGCTTTGTATTGTACGAGTACGAATACGGGTGCATACGAGTAGAATTGTTGATGAAACTGAACGAGGATGTAATTGTAAGCATTTTTGTTAAGTAGAAGTATTTTGATAAGTGTATTGAAGTCTTTCAAAAGTGTATAAATACATATTAAAACACTACATGTATATACATTTTAACTGAGTCGTTAAGTCATCGTTAGTCGTTACATGTAAGTGTTGTTTTGAAACCTTTAGGTTAACGATCTTGTTAAATGTTGTTAACCCAATGTTTATAATATCAAATGAGATTTTAAATTATTATATTATCATGATATTATCATGTATGAATATCTCTTAATATGATATATATACATTAAATGTCTTTACAACGATAATCGTTACATATATGTCTCGTTTAAAAATCATTAAGTTAGTAGTCTTGTTTTTACATATGTAGTTCATTGTTAATATACTTTATGATATGTTTTCTTATCATAGTATCATGTTAACTATATATATATATATCCATATATATGTCATCATATAGTTTTTACAAGTTTTAACGTTCGTGAATCACCGATCAACTTGGGTGGTCAATTGTCTATATGAAACATATTTCAATTAATCAAGTCTTAAAAAGTTTGATTGCTTAACATGTTGGAAACATTTAATCATGTAAATATCAATCTCAATTAATATATATAAACATGGAAAAGTTCGGGTCACTACACCTTGTGGGGCTCGTGATCTTCGACGATATATATATATATATATATATATATATATATATATATATATATATATATATATATATATATATATATATATATATATATATATATATATATATATATATATATATATATATATATATATATATATATTCGGTTTATATTTAATATGTTTAATATTTTATATATTATATATTATATTTAATAGATTCTTATAATTTATATAAAAATGGTATACAAAAAACTTTTTAATTTTTTTATTAATTCAAACTGTTACATAGGTCATCTAGTATCCTAAACCCACTATCAATTCCCAGAAGTAACGTTGAAAGAAAGAGAGACGAAGACCCTCGTAAACCATCCTGACTATGTTGGCTCGATTCATTCATAATCTTTCAAAAGTGTTCAAAATTTTTTGCTCTAGCTTTTCTAGTTCTTGTAGGTTGTCCATTAGCTGAACTAATGCTCTTCTAACCTTTTTGACGTTTGATATTCCATCCCTTGGCCCATGATCTTTATAATTAAGTTCAAGAATAAGTCTTGAAAAAACACTTAGAAATGTTTCATCTTCTGTGGCATCGGGATCTCCAATAGTGGAATTTAAAAGTTCACATATTTCTTTGATGGTGCCTTTTTATAGAGAGGTGAAAGGTAATTTAGAAGTGGTGAAGATTCTACTAAGCTCGAAATAAATTTTTTATACAAAGAAACTGGCCTATATTCTTTTTTCGGTTGAATCAGGAAAGACTATTCATATTCTGACGATAAGGTATGATGCACGATCAAAGTATAAATAATCTCAATCATGAGGTTTTGAAATAGGGTTTGGCTCCTGACTTTCAGTCCACAGTTCGAGCTCTGAAATTATTGCTGCGACATATCAATTTATGAGTATGGGTGGGGTTTCCTTATTGTCGATATTAGGCACGTAATCTATGAATACATCAAGATATCCTTTCAGTTCGAGTTCTTTGTCATGGTATTGATGAAAGATTTCTTCTCCACATTCTTTTAGGAGTTTGTGGAAGGAACGAACATGATTACTTAGCTCACGTCTGGAGTGCCATTGAACTGATGAAAAGGGACAGTCGGAGGATGATATCGGCTAAATAGGCACGTTTTTACCCCCGATATTAGCCCCATTTATGATAAAGTAATTGACTTTATCATCTAAATAAGCATTTATTTGCTTCATTTGGTAGATTATGTCATTACAAAGGCTATGTATCAAGAATCACTAAAAACGGATGAAAAATGAGGAAAAACGAGCAAAACCGGCTAAGACGATTAACTCGCGTTTAAATAACTTATTTTATAATTTTTGGAAAAGTTTAATCACTTAATCTCATGTTTTAGGATATTCAATTACGAACGCGTGGGCGCAAGAATCGTCAAAAACGGAGCTAAAACGAAGATTCTAGAGCGAAAACGGTGAAAGACAAGTTACGATCCAGCAAACGGCTTGCCAAACTGCTTGCCATAATGGAAAACGGCCTGCCAGCAAATGGGCATAAAAAATGGCTTGCCTGGGCAAACGAACATGGCAAACGGCCTGCCAAACGGCTTGCCAAACGGCCTGCCAAGTGGCAAGCCGTTTTCCAGCCGTTTAATTACAATTTTGCCATCAGCTTTGCTTATAAAAGGAGGACTTCATTTCTCATTTCAACACACACCATTTTTCACTTCTCTCTCTAAATATCTCTCTATAGTCGCTCTCTAGTAATCTATAGGAGATTAGTTCTCTCTATACTTTCTCTCTCTAGATTCTAGAGAGACAAAAGTACATAGATTAGGAAAATAATTATCTCTCTATTGTCGCTCTCTAGTGATCAATAAGAGATTAGTATGTAGTTAGTAGTAGAAGCTATCAAGCATTGTAACGCTATGGATATTATGAAGAAATACAAATGTTATTCTGCCGACATTATTCGGTAACATCTATACTTTCTTTTATTAATTTATTATAATATTCTTGTTTGATGTTTATGATTTATTAATATTAGAAATGCTTGTTGCCATGATGTGTGAGTAATTGCTTGATTGTTTGCCATGATTTAATAATGTTAGTTAGGGATGATTATCGTTTCGTACTCGCATTCTGTCTATGATATTAAACCTCGTTATTATCGTCCTTCCACCAATAAACGTGATTAAAACCTTTTATAAAGTCGACTATTATAAAGGTAATTAATTATCTATGTTTATACATTGGCCAAGGTATGAACCCATCGGAAATACTATAAAGTACATTGGGAATTACCGTAGGACCAGATCAAGAAATTGGTCAAGAGTATAAGACTCGAGGAAATACTGTTGCAACAGTAGAGTACAGTGTTGATATATCATAGGACCACTTGAGCATGGTCAAGGTTAGAAGCTATGGAACCACTATAAGTCTAGTACATGGTGGATAACTAAGGGATTTATTGCGACGACCCGAAAATTTTCGATCAAATTTAAATTTAATCTTTATATGGTGTTGACATGATAAGCAAAGTCTGTAATGTTGAAGTCTCAAAAACTTGAAACTGTTATCATGAAATCATTTGACCTTTGACTACTCCCGACGATTCACGAACAATTGTGTGTAAATGATTATGTATATATATATATATATATATATATATATATATATATATATATATATATATATATATATATAAATACAAATGAATGTGAACATATAATAATCTAAATTAATAAAATACACTTTAACCAAGTTGGAATTAAAATTGTAAAATAATAAACGATATAATAAAATTATTATTAAAATAAATCTATATATACAAATATATAGATATGGCTTCGAAGTTGTAACACTCAATGGTCAGTCAATTGTTATTGAACAAAGTTAAATAAATAAATACTTATGAAGACACAATATATAATCGTAAGTTATTATATAATATTTACATAACTTTTATACATAATTATTATATGAATATTGTAATAAGTTATAAATATCACATATATAAATATATAATAATTAATTACATGGAAATAATTACAAGTTAAGAATATAGTTATTATATTAAAATAATGTTGGTATTTTCATTATTATCATCAATATTAATATCATAAATATTATTAATTTATTATAATATAGATATAACAGTTGATATATTTAATTTGTTAGATCATTATTAATATCACCAATATTATTGTTATTATTATTTTTTTATTTATTAACATATATTATTATAAAATTATCATTTATTATTAACATTGTTATTACTATTATTTTTGTAAACATATTTTTTTATAATATTATTACTAATAATTCTATTATTATTATTAATTTAACTACAGCAAAATGATGAACAAAAATAAATATTGAATTTAATAAAAATTAGTCAAAAGAAAATATTACAGACAGATTGAAATCAAGTTGTACATTTTTTTCTTCAATTTCTGTTATTAGTCGTCTTCTCCTTTATTTTTTTTTTGTTGTTTCTGATTTGTTTCTCACTGCCTCTTTTATTCTATCAATTTTCTATCTATAATTATCTAGTGAGCTATTCAGTATTAGGGATCAACTCAATCAATTTTTCATTCCACACTGCCAATTAAAAACAATTACTGTAAATTTTAGATTAAAATTTATATAAGAAAAAGGGAGGAACCTATCACGTATTATGTTCTTGAAATTTTTTTTTTACCAAAATACAAATTTGAATAATTGTAAAAATCTAAAATTACAGAATTGTTTGGAAGAATCAAACCAAACTATCTGCAAGTTTTCATGTCCTAATTCACGAAATCAGGGATTAATTTTGGAGTCAAACTTTCGAATTTAAAAGTCAACAATTTGTTCTTCATTAAATTCGAATTCGTTCTTGAGCTTATGAAACAATTGATGATTTAGATAGTTTCTATGAACGCGTTTCAAACTATTTCATGTTATAAACATAGCCTATTATGTGATTAAATTCGAAAATCGATTTTTTTTTAAAAACCGTCGCATACAGGGACTGTGTTCTATTTTTTTTTGTTTTGTCTTCAATTCACTGAAGAACCAAAAGAGGTTGAATGTATTACGTTTTGATAGTCCTAAAATCTAATTAATTATCAAGTGATTTTGGTTTGGTTATGTGGTCGAGTTTAATGGTGAAGAAGAAGGAAGAAAAAGAGACAGAAAACTAAATCGAGTTAAATACTGTTAGATCAGATAATTAATTAGAAAAATAGAGTTGGAGCATTGGTTTAAGGGGTTAGCGTGTGAGCGTGAGGTCACGGGTTCGAGTCCCGGCCTGGGCAGTTTTATTAACTTTTTAGCCTTAAAGGTAGTTTTTCATTCTTATTATTATTATTATTATTATTATTATTATTATTATTATTATTATTATTATTATTATTATTATTATTATTATTATTAATATTATTATTATTATTATTATTATTATTATTATTATTATTATTATTATTATTATTATTATTATTATTGTTATTGTTATTGTTATTATTATTATTATTATTATTATTATTATTATTATTATTATTATTATTATTATTATTATTATTATTATTATTATTATGATTATATTTATTAATGTTATCCTTATTAGAATTATAATAATAATAATTATTATTATCATTTTCATTATTGTATTTTGATTATTATTATTAATTATTATTATTATTAAATACCATTATTATGTTAGTTATTGGCATTAATTATATGATTATTATTGTTATTAATGTAACTTATGATATTATCATAGTTATTACTAGTATTATCACTTAAGAATTATTAGTATTATCATTACAAAAATTATTAATATTAGTGCTATTATCATTGTATTATTATTGATAGTATTATTATTATATTATAAAGATTGTCATTTATATTTAACATGAGCTTTCAATATTAGTATTGTTATTACTAAAAGTATTATCATTAATATTAAGTTTTACTAAAATTATCTCTTTGTAATTCTTAAAAGATATCAATATTATTATTATAAGTATCTATATTATTATTATTAAAATAATCTATGAACATAAAAATGAAAGTTTTATTTATATTGTTAAAATTATAAGTATAAACATAAAGATTCTTATATATAAAAATATCTTTAAATTACATAAGTTAACTATATTAAATCTCTATTTATATAAAAATAAAATATATAAATAAATAATAAAACTTATAACTTATTAAATATATAATTTACATCACTAATAATAATATATATATTTATTCGATTACGATTATATATATATTAATGAATATACAAATGATATAGGTTCGTGAATCCGAGGCCAACCCTGCTTTTGTTCAGTTGTTTAATGTAGTTATATGTATTTTTACTACAAAATACATTAGGTGAGTTTCATTTGCCTTTTTACCCTTTATATTTTTGGGCTGAGAATACATGCGCAATTTTTATAAATGTTTTATGAAATAGATACAAGTAATCGAAACTACATTATATGGTTGAATTATCGAAATCGAATATGCCCCTTTTTAGTCTGGTAATCTAAGAATTAGGAAATAGACACCCTAATTGACGCGAATCCTAAAGATAGATCTATCGGGCCCAACAAGCCCCCATCCAAAGTACCGGATGCTTTAGTACTTCGAAATTTATATCATGTCCGAAGGAGGATCCCGGAATGATGGGGATATTCTTATATGCATATTGTGAATGTCGGTTACCAGGTGTTCAATCCATATGAATGATATTTTTGTCTCTATGCATGGGACGTATATTTATGAGAACTGAAAATGAAAATCTTGTGGTCTATTAAAATGATGGAAATGATTATTTATGTTAAATTAATGAACTCACCAACCTTTTGGTTGACACTTTAAAGCATGTTTATTCTCAGGTACGAAAGAAATCTTTCGCTATGCATTTGCTCATTTTAGAGATATTACTTGGAGTCATTCATGACATATTTCAAAAGACGTTGCATTTGAGTCATTTAGTTCATCAAGGATATTATTAAGTCATTTATAGTTGGATATATTAAGAAGTGGTATGCATGCCGTCAAGTTTCGATGTAATGAAAGATTGTCTTTTCAAAATGAATGCAATGTTTGTAAAATGTATCATATAGAGGTCAAGTACCTCGCGATGTAACCAACTATTGTGAATCGTTTATAATCGAGATGGACTTCGTCCGGATGGATTAGGACGGGGCGCTTCAGTTGGTATCAGAGCGGTGGTCTTAGCGAACCAGGTCTGCATTATTGTGTCTAACTGATAAGTCGTTACGATGCTTTAGTGAGTCTGGACTTGGACCATGTCTGCATGTCAAAAGTTTTGCTTATCATTTCTAGTCGAAAATCATCTGCTTATCATCCTTAGGAAATTACCTGCTTATCATTCTTAGTCTAGACACGTCTTACTGCCCCTATTGCATAGACAGTGTATAGATAAATTCATATCTTAGCGTCTCTGTTATTGTTACCTTTGCCTGATAGCTTCCATAGATTCCTCCGTAACTTATGGGATTTTAGTATTATATATGCATATGTAAACTATGTATTGCTGGGTACTAATCTACATCCTATAATCTATTTCTTATCAAAAATCCTTCATCTGATCGTATGAGATGAATCCCTCAACCCGTTCGAATTCCTCGGATTCCGACAGCTATTCCGATATGGAGTTTCACCTAAGCTCCGAAAGTAGTGTCACCAGAATGAATCAACCAATCATCCATCCCCAATTCATCTGATGGGTTCGTAGCCTTCTTAATCATTGGAGACAAGAAGAAGGCGATCCCTTCCACCAACCGAATACACCTATTGACGAAGAACCTGAAGCACTTACCGGCGAACCAATCCGAAACACCATTTCCACCATCATTTCCCGAATATCTCGCCATGATTATATACTATCTCAAAATTCGAAACCTTATTCTTCTGCTCGTTTCGACCGACAATCACTCCGGAATAATGGAAGAAGTCAACGAACTTCGCGCTCTAGTAATCAATTTGGAGAATATGGTGCAAAACGTACCAGCTTCAACAACATCACCAGCACCAACATCAATAACAGTACCACCAACAACCCAAGTTTCAACATCACATGCCTCAACATCTCATTTTGTACCTCGAGAATAATCCTCGTTCTACATGACGTTCAAAATCATTTATCTTCGTTCGACATGATGGTTATGTAACCTCTAATGTTTTAGAGATTATGTACTCTAGTTCTAACCGTAAATCTGATGAGTTTAATATCACATTGACTCATTAAATTCATGATTACGTCTGAAGAAAATATATATGTATATACATTTTCATAAAGATTGTAATTAGAAGTTTTATTGTACAAACTGTTAAGGGTGAAAATATTTTAACGGGTAGGTAATACCCGAGGAATATTTAGATTTCACATTAATAAGTTACACTGTACATTCTTCGAATCTGATTCAACGATCATTTATTATCCTACTTACATCCACAGACATACGTATTCGTTCACTACAGAATAACCATTTTTTATTCAAATTTTATATTTGGATTTAGACCTATCAGAATCCAACAAGTGGCATAATGAAGAAAACATTGGACAAAATAAAAATTGTTAGAAACAAACAAATTAACTATGAGAAATTTTGTTAAGAATCCACGCTAACTGTTCCTAGCTAATTGTTCCTAGCTAACTGATTACATATCTGATAGAAGTAGTTTTCTTGATTCATTGCTTTTAAAGAGAAAAACTTCTCTGGTTTCCGAAGTTGTGGGAGAGCTAATGCTTCCATACTTTCTTCGTTGTCGGTTAAGTCGGATATGGAATATACAGAGGTTAAAACTATTTATTATTACATATTTATTTATATATTATTGTTAATATATTTTTTTAGTTTTACTAATAAATTAAGGTTTTCTATAGGCGACTTAAAATCCTATAATCACGAATTTCCTGATTAACAAGCAACCTTATTTCATTCAATCTATCTTATGAGCCAAATGGCCAGTCAGACTACGAAAAGACATGATCCTTTTGGTTCCACTAAATTAGCGACTGTTCGGAAAATTCAACAACCAAGTTAGTGTATATTGTCTTCCTAGACACCACTCAAATTCTCAGATATTTTGATAGAATCAATAATTTCTTGATAAAGTAGAAAATTCGATCCCCGGCAGCGGCACTAAAAACTTAGCTCTCTCTTGATATGGCCTGAATGGAAGGTTTATTTTGAGTGGTGTCGTTATGTCAAAAAGCGTCAATTAAGGATACCGGACGAGTTAATGGTTTTAAAACTTATATTTACCTGGGCTCTAATATGACAAAAACGGACGGTTTTATTTATGCGGTGTCGTTAGGTTGCAAGACATCAGAATCAGCTATCAGGAGATGGACAATAGTTTTAAATTTATATTTAGCGAGGCCTAAATCGTACTACTCCCTATTATGGTGAGTAAGGGAAGTATGACCCAATTTCGAATTTTTAAGAGATCAGTAGAATCGAACCTATATTTATAACTTAAGATAATCCTAAAGTGAAGGAGTAGTTATATATTACCTAATTTTGGGTTTTCTAATGTATAAGATAAAATAAAGTAAATGCGATAAAATTTGTAATTCAGATAAGGTTAAAGCAAGTGCATACTATGATTTTGTTAGTTACTTTGCCGCGATTATGAAATGCTGGCTCCTGAGTAGGTAGTGACCTTGTATTCACTACACTGGTTCTACCGCCCCTGTCATAAGACATGTTACTGGGTAATGCGTTAGTGATATTGCTCCAAACGAACAAATATTTAGTCGCAATATCATTCCAGAATGTAATGTTTTTAATTGTAATTTCCTTATTTTTAGTTGTAATTGTTTAAATAAATAAGTGCGAAGACGAAAGACGAAGATCGCTCAAAAATGAAGATTTAAAAGGCGAAAACGTCCAAAATGCTCAAACGTACAAGTTACACTCCAAGTGGTTTAAATTATCGAAGAAAAATGTCTAAAGATTGACAAGAATGCAAGTCGCGGAACGCAAATTACACGATATTAAATTGTACGAAAAGACGTTCGAGAAACCGGGACTGAGACATAAACCGGGCGTAAATGTACGAGACATCGGAGCCAAAATTATGAGTCAACTATGCACAAGAATATAATATAATATTTAAATAATTATATAAATTATTTATATATTATATATATTTTTATAATATGTCGACAAGTAAAAATCCAAAAAATTGTGAGCTGGATCTGGCGGCCATGCGATCGCATGGGAAATAGGCATAAAACCCATGCGATCGCATGGGTTACTGTAGCAGGCCAAATATCTATAAAAAGCCAGTTTGCTCGAGCTTTATAGGTACAATATTTTCTTTTCCTCTGTAATACTTATATATAATTTTAATTATAATTTTAATTTAAGTTTATTTTAATAATAAGGTTATTGTAACGTTTAATTTACGGGTTTTTAGTCGAAGTTCTGTCCGGGTACCACTACGCTAATTATATCACTTTTTACTGTTCCAACTCGCTGTAAGTCTCCACGTCCCAACTTTATTTTCGCGTATCATTATTATCGTTGTTATTACTATCATTATTATTATTATTTATTATTGTTATCGTAATATTTATTATTATCGTCGTTATTATCGTTATTTATTATTTATTATTTATTATTGTTATAGTTTATTATTATTATTATTATTATTGTTACCATGTCCATTTTATATAATTTATATTTTTACGCCGTTATAATGTCCAACTAAATACTCATAGTGGTAATTAAAATGTAGAACCTCTGGACAAATGGATTGAACCATATTATAATGTTATGATGTAACTTTGACTATTTTTAATATTAAGTTTAATCACCGACCCATTGTTATATAATTTAATATTTTCACCCCTATCACATAATTTATTAAATTAATAAACGAAAGTGCATTAAATTTACATAAATTATGCTTCAACACCTCAGTGACCTAGACGGACATATGGACAAATTATTGACAACAATTTAGAAGTGTGATTCGGTGGTTTGGGTAATATTATAATTTATATAATCGTGTAATTATAAAAAGGGTAAGACCGTTATAATTTTGGTTTCAACGAAAGTAAAAACTGGATTAAATCTTAATTTGAATAGTCGGGGTATAATTTAGTTCGCTAGAACGAGATCGAAACGAAAGTTAGATTTAATTTAAGTTAGTTAAATCTTTATAAATCGGAAGATTAAATATAAAGATATATATTAAAACATCATAATCGGACTTAAAAATAATCCATAAATCCAGAGGGGACATATTTTAGTAGCCACTACTTTACCTTATTTTAAATCTCTTCAATTTCACTTATTGCCATATCGTAAACTTTAATTAGTTTTTGCTATTTTGCTATATTTCCATGAAAAACCTTATTTCTTCTATTTTGATAAATTAGTTTAAATTGTATTTTTATTGTCGTTAATTTAGTTATTTAGTTTTAGTTAAATTTAAATTCCGTTCAATTAAGTAGTAAACCCTAATTCAAAATTCCCCTTTTAATTAGTTTATCTTTTAGCGATTAAAACCTTGAAAACTCAACCTCCCTGTGGAACGAACCGGATTTACCAAATAAACTATTACTATACGGATAGGACAAAGTTGCCTATATGAGTGAAATCAATCCGAAATCATAAAAACGCCATATAATTACAACCAATTCGTGTAATAAATTCAATCTAAATCCGTTCAAAATAAAAAGACACGATCTTCATTACATCAACTTTTTGGCGCCGCTGCCGGGGAAAGTTGGTAGTTAAATAAATAGATAATTTTTCTGATTCGTAGTAATAGTTGGATTTGTACGTGGACTGGGTTATTGGAGCCAAACAGTACTCAATTATATTGAGACCAAACGAATCCTGCCCCTCTGCTGCATCTTTTGGCTATTCGAAACGTGGGCAAAATCAGAAGGAAAATCTGTTTGTTTAAAGGTTTTTATCATCGTTTTTAGTTATTCGATCCTTTCGTGAAAATTCATTTTCAAAAAAGTTCAATGTTCATACACTTAGTGAATAAATCCTTCAAGACTACATACAATTTTGTAATTGTATGACCCGTTCAGGAAATCCTAAACTCGTTGCACTTAATCCAGAGCCTGAGAGAAACTTGAACAAAAGATTAAAACAAGAAAAACAAAAAAAATTAGGTAGTACTAGTAAACCGAAAACACCGAAAAACAACAAAAAAGATAAACAAGTAGGAAACACTAGTGGTCAACCAGAAATCAAAACTGAACCAGAAACCATCGTCATTAAAGAAGAAATGGCTGAAGTAACACCTGATCCAAATGATCTACCGATATGGAATACCAGACAAACTGTTCCCCCTCTCGCTCTTTCATCTATAAGAAGACCTGAAATTGAGGCTGAAAACTGGGAAGTCAAGGGGCAGTTTATGCACATGGTTCGTGAAAACCAATTCGACGGAAGACTTAATAACAATCCGATAGAATATTTAGAAGCTTTTGAAGATTTATGTGAACTGTACAAAAACAAAGATGTTTCTTCAGATGCATTTAAGTTAAGAACTTTTCCGTATTCATTAATCGGAGACGCAAAAGCATGGTTAAAAGCATCAAAACCTGATTCTATCACAACTTTTAATGAATTAAGAGAAAAATTCATTACCAGATTTTTCCCACCGGCAAAAGCTAAAAGACTTAGAACTGAAATCACCACTTTTAAACAAAAGTCGGACGAAACTCTTTATGATGCATGGGAAAGATTAAAAAGAATGTTACGAAATTGTCCGCAACACGGATTGCAAAAAGGGCAAATAGTACAAACTTTTTATCGTGGTATTGATGAACATACTCGTGGTATATTAGATTCCTCCGCTGGAGGAGTATTTATGTACAAATGTCCAAATCAAGCGTATGACATGTTAGAAGACATGTCAGTTCATACTTTTGAATGGACACCGTCTAGAGATCAACTACCTAGAAGGACGGTGGCAAGCCTTGAAGAAAATGAAGACAATAATACAACCATAGCTTCACTGTCGAATCAATTCAAAAAGTTTGGAAGAGAAATAGAGAAACTAAATTCAACAGTTTTAGCATTGCAAGTAGGCTGTGAAATCTGTGGACAACCACATTTCACGAAAGATTGTGATATCAATGATCGGCCAATGAACTCAGTAGCACAAGTTAATTTTATGGCCAATCAAAGACAAGGAAATTTTCAAGGAGGAAATTCTAATTATCAACCTGCAAACCCAGGATATCAAAACCCGAAGAATTTTGCTTTTCAAAGAAATGGACCACCTGGCTTTTTCAATAGAAACCAACCTCCATTTCCACCTCAACAAAATTTCCAACAACAACCGTTACCTCAATTACCATATCAACAACAAAATCATAACACGCAACCAGTAGAGAAGAAATCTAACTTTGAAGAAGTTATGATGAATTTTGTCAAAAGTCAATCAGAAACGAATGAGCAAGTGAAGAGACAACTTCATCAATCCCAAACAGAAAACGAGCAAGTACAAAGGAATCATCAAGCGTCAATTCAAAACCTTGAAAGAGATATGGGAAGAATATCCCAATTGCTTGCTGAAAGGCAATCGGGCACTTTACCATCCAACACGCAACCAAACCCTAAGGGTAAGGAAACTCAAAATTCAAGTAATATTTCGCAAGTTAATTCAATCACTACACGAACTGGGTTAACCATTAACCCAGAGATTCCAAAGCCTCTCACTCCTATTCATGTTTCACAAGAAAATGAACCTGTCGTGGAAGAAAATACGATGCCAACCACAAGTGCACCAAAGACTCAAAATCAACCACCATTAAAGGTATACAAACCTCCAATTCCATATCCGCAACGTTTGAAGAAAGATAAATTACAAGCACAATACAACAAGTTTGCTGACATGATTAAGCAAATTTGTATAAATGTACCGCTTGTAGATGTTCTTGCGGGTATGCCGAATTATGGAAGGTTTATCAAGGATCTTATAGCAGACAAAGGAAAATATGCAGAAGTTTCAACCACATTCCTTAATGAGGAATGCTCGGCAATTTTACAAAAGCAAAATTTGCCACCAAAACTTGGAGATCCTGGAAGTTTCATCATTCCTTGTCTGATGGGAGATTCAGTAATGTACGATGCATTAGCTGATTTAGGAGCAAGAATTAACCTTATGCCTCACTCCTTGTACTTAAAATTGAACTTAGGTGATTTAAAACCAACTAGGATGTGTATACGATTAGCTGATAGAACTTACAACTATCCTATTGGCATTGCTGAAAACCTACCGGTTAAAGTAAATCACTTAATCTTTCCTGCTGATTTCGTTGTTCTTGAAATGGAAGAAGATAGTAAGGTTCCCCTAATTCTAGGGCGTCCCTTTCTAAATACTGCTGACGCAATTGTGCGCGTAAAAGAGAAAAATCTCAGCTTAGGTGTGGGTGAGGATAGAATTATCTTAAACATAGATAAGGCTATGAAACACCCTATGTCTCCTGATGACGAATGTTTCCAAATAGACATTATTGATTGTTGTATTGAGGAGGAACTACAAGAACTATTAAATGTCGACACCTCAGATTTCACCCCGATGGGTGAAGCTGAAGATTTTGATGTCGATATAGAGTTAGACAAGCTGTTGAAGGTAGTCACTGATGAAGAATACGTAGAAGAAGAAATTCCTGGGGAAGATGAACCTTTTGAAGAAATTACCGATGGTAATAGGTTCCAGATAAAATCTTCCTTGGAAGAACCACCCACCTTGGAACTTAAAGAACTCCCGGAACATTTGGAGTATGCTTATCTCCAAGGAACGTCACAATTACCCGTAATAATTTCATCAAAACTTTCCGATGACGAAAAGGGTAGGTTAATGTCTATTTTAAAAACCCACAAAAAGGCAATTGCTTGGAAAACAACTGATATTCCAGGGATTAACCCTGCTTATTGTACCCACAAAATTCTAATGGAAGAAGATTTTAAACCCGTGGTACAAAGGCAACGGAGGTTAAACCCTAACATGAAAGAAGTTGTTAAAAAGGAGGTTATCAAATTACTTGATGCCGGGTTAATTTACCCTATATCCGATAGCCCGTGGGTAAGTCCTGTACAAGTAGTACCCAAGAAAGGAGGTACGACTGTTATTCTAAATGATAAGAACGAACTCGTTCCTACAAGAACAGTCACTGGGTGGAGAGTCTGTATAGACTATCGTCGTCTAAACGACGTTACAAGGAAAGATCATTTCCCGCTACCATATATCGACCAAATGCTAGAACGTTTGGCGGGAAAAGATTACTACTGTTTCCTTGATGGATTCTCCGGTTATTTTCAAATTCCAATTGATCCAAAAGACCAAGACAAGACCACATTTACTTGTCCATTTGGTACTTTTGCGTACCGACGAATGCCATTCGGATTATGTAACGCACCAGGCACCTTCCAAAGGTGTATGATGGCAATTTTTCATGACATGATTGAAGAAAGTATAGAAGTCTTTATGGATGATTTCTCTATTTTTGGAGACTCCTTCAACTCATGTCTCTCAAACCTTGAACGAATGCTAATTCGTTGTGAAGAATCAAATCTTGTTTTAAACTGGGAAAAATGCCACTTCATGGTGAAGGAAGGCATTGTTTTAGGACACAAGATTTCTCGAGCTGGAATGGAAGTAGACAAAGCTAAGGTCGACGTTATTTCAAAACTTCCTCCTCCAACCAATGTTAAAGGAATTCGTAGTTTCCTTGGTCATGCTGGATTCTATCGGCGATTCATAAAGGACTTTTCCAAAATCGCTCGACCCATGACTAAACTTCTTGAGAAAGACAGTACATTCGATTTCAACGAAGAGTGTCTAAATGCTTTCTCCATTCTGAAAGAGAAACTTACGAATGCACCCATTATGGTATCACCCGACTGGTCCAAACCTTTCGAGCTAATGTGTGATGCAAGTGATTTCGCGCTGGGAGCTGTTTTAGGTCAACGTCAAGATAACAAATTTCAACCAATCTACTACGCAAGTAAAACACTTACAAGAGCTCAGTTGAATTACACAACCACTGAGAAGGAGCTTCTTGCAGTAGTTTTTGCTTTCGATAAGTTTAGATCTTACCTAGTGTTATCTAAAACAATTGTTTATACCGATCATTCAGCCCTAAAGTACTTATTCAAGAAGCAAGATGCTAAGCCTAGACTAATTCGTTGGATTCTTCTCCTACAAGAATTCGATATTGAAATCAAGGATAAAAAGGGTGCTAAAAATCTCGCTGCAGATCACTTGTCCCGTCTTGAAAATCCTAACTTAGAATCACTCGACGAATCTGTTATTCACGATAATTTTCCAGACGAGTTCCTAATGAAAATTAAAACGGAAGAAGAAATTCCATGGTTTGCGGACTTTGCCAATTATCTAGCCGCAGGAATTCTTGTTAAAAATCAAACTTACCAGCAAAAGAAGAAATTTTTCGCTGATCTAAAGTTTTACTTCTGGGAAAGCCCTAATCTCTTTCGTATAGGAGCAGATCAAGTTATACGTCGATGTGTATACGGTAAAGAAGCTCAACAAATTCTAGAGCACTGTCATCAAGGACCAGCTGGCGGACATTTCGGACCAAGCTATACAGGTAAGAAGGTCTTTGACTCAGGTTTTTACTAGCCTACTATTTTCAAAGATTCTTACAACATGGTGAAAACCTGTGATGCTTGTCAAAGATCTGGAAATATCTCCAAGAGAGACGAAATGCCACAACAAAGCATCCTAGTATGCGAAGTATTTGACATTTGGGGTATTGACTTCATGGGTCCATTCCCCGCCTCTAACAAATGCAAATACATTCTCGTAGCAGTCGATTATGTTTCTAAATGGGCTGAAGCAAAAGCTTTACCCACTAACGATGCTCGAGTTGTTGTCAGCTTTCTTAAAAACCTATTCTCACGATTCGGGCTTCCAAAGGCATTAATCAGTGATCGTGGAACTCATTTTACAAATCAATTACTTGAGAAAGTACTTAAAAAGTATGGAGTTAATCATCGTTTCTCAACTTCTTACCACCCTCAAACGAGTGGCCAAGTTGAAAACACAAATCGAGGTCTTAAACGAATTTTAGAAAGAACGGTTAAGAATAATCCAAAAATCTGGCATCGAAAGCTAGATGATGCATTGTGGGCATTTAGAACTGCATTCAAAATGCCCATTGGTACCACTCCTTTCCGATTATTATATGGTAAGGTGTGTCATCTACCTGTCGAAGTTGAACACAAGGCGTATTGGGCACTAAAAGAATGTAATACAGACCTTGTGGAAGCCGGAGAAAATCGATTCTTACAATTGCATGAATTAGATGAACTAAGACTTCAAGCATATGAAAACTCGAGATCTTACAAAGAGAGAACTAAGAAATGGCACGATGCTCGCTTAAAAGAGAAGAAAGCATTTGAACCAGGAGATAAAGTTCTAGTTTTTCAATCACGTTTTAAGTTTTCACCTGGGAAACTTAAGTCCCGATGGAGGGGACCGTATGAAGTAAAACAAGCATTTCCATCTAGATACGTAGAGTTATATGACAAGAATGGTGGTATTTTCAATGTGAATGGTCACAGACTTAAAATCTATTATGAAGGGTTCAACAACACTGAAAGAGATGACATCACATTCTACCCTAAGGACAAATAAATTCAGGGTAATATTAGCTAACCACTCGCCTTCTTAAAACATTTCAAATTATTTCAAGAGTGGAGCCTGATTGGTCTTTTCCGCTAGCAGACACTAAAGAACTAGTCTTCTCCCTCCATTCTGATTTTTTTTTAGTTTTGTATGAAATTAATATGCTTTTTAAATTTAAATTTTGTGTGAATTTAAAAAAAAAATTTACTTTATTTCATTAAGTTTTAAAAAATGATTTCTAAAATTCGTCGTGAGTTGAAAACTAGGTCGTAGAGCCGAAATTACTTTACCCAAGGAAGGGGCGAAAAATTTTGTTATCATTATTTTTATATTATTGATCTAAAGTATGCCAAAAATATTATATGAATATGGGGTAATATACCCAACTTCAAAAATATGTATATATGTTTGTATTTTATTTTATGTACTAACAAGGGTAAAAGGCGCATTTTCAAAGACTGAAATTAAGTTCAGCAAAAGCAACCAATTTTTGGCGAAACATGTGAAAAGATGAAGGAAATTTTCGAATGACGGACAAATCAACATCAACAGAATTAACAGAAATCCCGCAAGTTAAGGCTATTGAGCTAAAGAGGTTTTAACTCCCTTTCTATTATAATTGCCCTGGTGAATTTAATCTTGTTTGATTTCATTGCAAATGAGGGCATTGCATGATCTCAAGTGTGGGGAGGGATTATAAATTCTCTCGGATTTACACTAGGCTTATTTTCTAAATTTTGTGAAAAATTTTAAAAAATTTTAACTAAATGAATTTAAATCTTGTTTAATATGTTTATGAACGATAAAACTAGGTGCGGGTACCGAAATTATTGTTACCCTAAAAAAATGACATAAATTGAGAAACAACTAAAACGATTGAATTTATTTTTTAATTTTTTTTTAAAAAGACGCATGAAAAAAGCCAAGTGTAGGGAGATTTGTCAATATATATGAACTGTTATCACATGTTAGTGCGAAGTTTATTGCAGGTACTTTTGTTTTGGGCTGTTTAAATTTGTTTTACCCATTAAATTGTAATATAAATGAAAGAAAATATGGATCTACACGATGAATCAATTCCATCATTAAAATGAAGTAAAGTCTTCAGAAAAAGAAACGCGCTTCTTGATTTAGGTCAGGAAGTTGTCATCCAGACCAGTTGTAGAGTCTACGAAAAACCTTGAAAAGTTTTCTCGAAAATCAGCTGGAAATCCACGAACCTCAACATCAAACAGGGTCGCCATGTGGTCAGACTTATCCTAACCATGAGAGGATCTGTCTTGTAAAATGAGGAGGGCGCCGTGCAAATTAGCTTGATAAGACTAATGAATCAGACCCCCAGAAAGGATAATCTCCTTAAAGATTAAAAATCAGCTTTTAAGCCTGATATTACTCAATCCTTGAGATTGACCTTAAAGATTGAGAATTACAAACTCATGGAATTCAATGATATCTAAACTCGAGCTTGAACGAGAAAATATTTTGATCAAATTAAAACCGATTTGTTTTCTGAAAACCTATTTTCAATGCGTTCATTACCATTGAACGTAAAATCCTGAGAATTCATCAAGAATTCATTAGGTCACCTGAACCAAATCGGGTGTCAACCGTAAGAACGGTGGTTGCATAGCATGGTCGAAGACAGGACCTTGTGCCAGACCAAAAAATTATAGGGTGTTCTTTACTATTTCTCCTACAAAGGATAGTAATAGCATCCGACACGTTGTGGACCATAATCAAATGCATGTCATTAGACATTGCCTTAACAGTTGCTTGTTCATCGCTTTCCTTTACAACCGGACGGTAGTTTACTGAAAGGTAATATACGGGACAAGTATACTGGATGTGTGCTTTCCTAATACAAGGTTAGCAAGTGGGTGACACAAAACCGCAAGTATTGAGCTAAAATTTAAAAATCTGAAACCCACAAAACCCACAAAAACATTTTGCAACTCCGATAAAGGGTTAAATCGGAAAACTTGTCTAGGGTAAAATCTAGCTTGAATTTTCAAAAGATCAAAAGTTTTCATAAAGATACAATTTCCTTAAGGATCTAAATTTTCATAGTCATGTGGGACTGTAAACCACATCGTTACTATCATTGTTCATACCGCCATATCAAAATCACTGATGTATAAAGTGTGAGAATAAAGAAGTGATTTGAGTGAAGTTTATTTCAAGTTTGGTATTGCTTGAGGACAAGCAACGTTCAAGTGTAGGGATAATTGATATTGCTCCAAACGAACAAATATTTAGTCGCAATATCATTCCAGAATGTAATGTTTTTAATTGTAATTTCCTTATTTTTAGTTATAATTGTTTAAATAAATAAGTGCGAAGACGAAAGACGAAGATCGCTCAAAAATGAAGATTTAAAAGGCGAAAACGTCCAAAATGCTCAAACGTACAAGTTACACTCCAAGTGGTTTAAATTATCGAAGAAAAATGTCTAAAGATTGACAAGAATGCAAGTCGCGGAACGCAAATTACACGATATTAAATTGTACGAAAAGACGTTCGAGAAACCGGGACTTAGACATAAACCGGGCGTAAATGTACGAGACATCGGAGCCAAAATTATGAGTCAACTATGCACAAGAATATAATATAATATTTAAATAATTATATAAATTATTTATATATTATATATATTTTTATAATATGTCGAAAAGTAAAAATCCAAAAAATTGTGAGCTGGATCTGGCGGCCATGCGATCGCATGGGAAATAGGCATAAAACCCATGCGATCGCATGGGTTACTGTAGCAGGCCAAATATCTATAAAAAGCCAGTTTGCTCAAGCTTTATAGGTACAATATTTTCTTTTCCTCTGTAATACTTATATATAATTTTAATTATAATTTTAATTTAAGTTTATTTTAATAATAAGGTTATTGTAACGTTTAATTTACGGGTTTTTAGTCGAAGTTCTGTCCGGGTACCACTACGCTAATTATATCACTTTTTACTGTTCCAACTCGCTGTAAGTCTCCACGTCCCAACTTTATTTTCGCGTATCATTATTATCGTTGTTATTACTATCATTATTATTATTATTTATTATTGTTATCGTAATATTTATTATTATCGTCGTTATTATCGTTATTTATTATTTATTATTGTTATCGTTTATTATTATTATTATTATTGTTACCATGTCCATTTTATATAATTTATATTTTTACGCCGTTATAATGTCCAACTAAATACTCATAGTGGTAATTAAAATGTAGAACCTCTGGACAAATGGATTGAACCATATTATAATGTTATGATGTAACTTTGACTATTTTTAATATTAAGTTTAATCACCGACCCATTGTTATATAATTTAATATTTTCACCCCTATCACATAATTTATTAAATTAATAAACGAAAGTGCATTAAATTTACATAAATTATGCTTCAACACCTCAGTGACCTAGACGGACATATGGACAAATTATTGACAACAATTTAGAAGTGTGATTCGGTGGTTTGGGTAATATTATAATTTATATAATCGTGTAATTATAAAAAGGGTAAGACCGTTATAATTTTGGTTTTAACGAAAGTAAAAACTGGATTAAATCTTAATTTGAATAGTCGGGGTATAATTTAGTTCGCTAGAACGAGATCGAAACGAAAGTTAGATTTAATTTTAGTTAGTTAAATCTTTATAAATCAGAAGATTAAATATAAGGATATATATTAAAACATCATAATCGGACTTAAAAATAATCCATAAATCCAGAGGGGACATATTTTAGTAGCCACTACTTTACCTTATTTTAAATCTCTTCAATTTCACTTATTGCCATATCGTAAACTTTAATTAGTTTTTGCTATTTTGCTATATTTTCATGAAAAACCTTATTTCTTCTATTTTGATAAATTAGTTTAAATTGTATTTTTATTGTCGTTAATTTAGTTATTTAGTTTTAGTTAAATTTAAATTCCGTTCAATTAAGTAGTAAACCCTAATTCAAAATTCCCCTTTTAATTAGTTTATCTTTTAGCGATTAAAACCTTGAAAACTCAACCTCCCTGTGGAACGAACCGGATTTACCAAATAAACTATTACTATACGGATAGGACAAAGTTGCCTATATGAGTGAAATCAATCCGAAATCATAAAAACGCCATATAATTACAACCAATTCGTGTAATAAATTCAATCTAAATCCGTTCAAAATAAAAAGACACGATCTTCATTACATCAACTTTTTGGCGCCGCTGCCGGGGAAAGTTGGCAGTTAAATAAATAGATAATTTTTCTGATTCGTAGTAATAGTTGGATTTGTACGTGGACTGGGTTATTGGAGCCAAACAGTACTTAATTATATTGAGACCAAACGAATCCTGCCCCTCTGCTGCATCTTTTGGCTATTCGAAACGTGGGCAAAATCAGAAGGAAAATCGGTTTGTTTAAAGGTTTTTATCATCGTTTTTAGTTATTCGATCCTTTCGTGAAAATTCATTTTCAAGAAAGTTCAATGTTCATACACTTAGTGAATAAATCCTTCAAGACTACATACAATTTTGTAATTGTATGACCCGTTCAGGAAATCCTAAACTCGTTGCACTTAATCCAGAGCCTGAGAGAAACTTGAACAAAAGATTAAAACAAGAAAAACAAAAAAAATTAGGTAGTACTAGTAAACCGAAAACACCGAAAAACAACAAAAAAGATAAACAAGTAGGAAACACTAGTGGTCAACCAGAAATCAAAACTGAACCAGAAACCATCGTCATTAAAGAAGAAATGGCTGAAGTAACACCTGATCCAAATGATCTACCGATGTGGAATACCAGACAAACTGTTCCCCCTCTCGCTCTTTCATCTATAAGAAGACCTGAAATTGAGGCTGAAAACTGGGAAGTCAAGGGGCAGTTTATGCACATGGTTCGTGAAAACCAATTCGACGGAAGACTTAATAACAATTCGATAGAACATTTAGAAGCTTTTGAAGATTTATGTGAACTGTACAAAAACAAAGATGTTTCTTCAGATGCATTTAAGTTAAGAACTTTTCCGTATTCATTAATCGGAGACGCAAAAGCATGGTTAAAAGCATCAAAACCTGATTCTATCACAACTTTTAATGAATTAAGAGAAAAATTCATTACCAGATTTTTCCCACCGGCAAAAGCTGAAAGACTTAGAACTGAAATCACCACTTTTAAACAAAAGTCAGACGAAACTCTTTATGATGCATGGGAAAGATTAAAAAGAATGTTACGAAATTGTCCGCAACACGGATTGCAAAAAGGGTAAATAGTACAAACTTTTTATCGTGGTATTGATGAACATACTCGTGGTATATTAGATTCCTCCGCTGGAGGAGTATTTATGTACAAATCACCAAATCAAGCGTATGACATGTTAGAAGACATGTCAGTTCATACTTTTGAATGGACACCGTCTAGAGATCAACTACCTAGAAGGACGGTGGCAAGCCTTGAAGAAAATGAAGACAATAATACAACCATAGCTTCACTGTCGAATCAATTCAAAAAGTTTGGAAGAGAAATAGAGAAACTAAATTCAACAGTTTTAGCATTGCAAGTAGGCTGTGAAATCTGTGGACAACCACATTTCACGAAAGATTGTGATATCAATGATCGGCCAATGAACTCTGTAGCACAAGTTAATTTTATGGCCAATCAAAGACAAGGAAATTTTCAAGGAGGAAATTGTAATTATCAACCTGCAAACCCAGGATATCAAAACACGAAGAATTTTGCTTTTCAAAGAAATGGACCACCTGGCTTTTTCAATAGAAACCAACCTCCATTTCCACCTCAACAAAATTTCCAACAACAACCGTTACCTCAATTACCATATCAACAACAAAATCATAACACGCAACCAGTAGAGAAGAAATCTAACTTTGAAGAAGTTATGATGAATTTTGTCAAAAGTCAATCAGAAACGAATGAGCAAGTGAAGAGACAACTTCATCAATCCCAAACAGAAAACGAGCAAGTACAAAGGAATCATCAAGCGTCAATTCAAAACCTTGAAAGAGATATGGGAAGAATATCCCAATTGCTTGCTGAAAGGCAATCGGGCACTTTACCATCCAACACGCAACCAAACCCTAAGTGTAAGGAAACTCAAAATTCAAGTAATATTTTGCAAGTTAATTCAATCACTACACGAACTGGGTTAACCATTAACCCAGAGATTCCAAAGCCTCTCACTCCTATTCATGTTTCACAAGAAAATGAACCTGTGGTGGAATAAAATACGATGCCAACCACAAGTGCACCAAAGACTCAAAATCAACCACCATTAAAGGTATACAAACCTCCGATTCCATATCCGCAACGTTTGAAGAAAGATAAATTACAAGCACAATACAACAAGTTTGCTGACATGATTAAGCAAATTTGTATAAATGTACCGCTTGTAGATGTTCTTGCGGGTATGCCGAATTATGGAAGGTTTATCAAGGATCTTATAGCAGACAAAGGAAAATATGCAGAAGTTTCAACCACATTCCTTAATGAGGAATGCTCGGCAATTTTACAAAAGCAAAATTTGCCACCAAAACTTGGAGATCCTGGAAGTTTCATCATTCCTTGTCTGATGGGAGATTCAGTAATGTACGATGCATTAGCTGATTTAGGAGCAAGCATTAACCTTATGCCTCACTCCTTGTACTTAAAATTGAACTTAGGTGATTTAAAACCAACTAGGATGTGTATACGATTAGCTGATAGAACTTACAACTATCCTATTGGCATTGCTGAAAACCTACCGGTTAAAGTAAATCACTTAATCTTTCCTGCTGATTTCGTTGTTCTTGAAATGGAAGAAGATAGTAAGGTTCCCCTAATTCTAGGGCGTCCCTTTCTAAATACTGCTGACGCAATTGTGCGCGTAAAAGAGAAAAATCTCAGCTTAGGTGTGGGTGAGGATATAATTATATTAAACATAGATAAGGCTATGAAACACCCTATGTCTCCTGATGACGGATGTTTCCAAATAGACATTATTGATTGTTGTATTGAGGAGGAACTACAAGAACTATTAAATGTCGACACCTCAGATTTCACCCCGATGGGTGAAGGTGAAGATTTTGATGTCGATATAGAGTTAGACAAGCTGTTGAAGGTAGTCACTGATGAAGAATACGTAGAAGAAGAAATTCCTGGGGAAGATGAACCTTTTGAAGAAATTACCGATGGTAATAGGTTCCAGATAAAATCTTCCTTGGAAGAACCACCCACCTTGGAACTTAAAGAACTCCCGGAACATTTGGAGTATGCTTATCTCCAAGGAACGTCACAATTACCCGTAATAATTTCATCAAAACTTTCCGATGACGAAAAGGGTAGGTTAATGTCTATTTTAAAAACCCACAAAAAGGCAATTGCTTGGAAAACAACTGATATTCCAGGGATTAACCCTGCTTATTGTACCCACAAAATTCTAATGGAAGAAGATTTTAAACCCGTGGTACAAAGGCAACGGAGGTTAAACCCTAACATGAAAGAAGTTGTTAAAAAGGAGGTTATCAAATTACTTGATGCCGGGTTAATTTACCCTATATCCGATAGCCCGTGGGTAAGTCCTGTACAAGTAGTACCCAAGAAAGGAGGTACGACTGTTATTCTAAATGATAAGAACGAACTCGTTCCTACAAGAACAGTCACTGGGTGGAGAGTCTGTATAGACTATCGTCGTCTAAACGACGTTACAAGGAAAGATCATTTCCCGCTACCATATATCGACCAAATGCTAGAACGTTTGGCGGGAAAAGATTACTACTGTTTCCTTGATGGATTCTCCGGTTATTTTCAAATTCCAATTGATCCAAAAGAAAAAGACAAGACCACATTTACTTGTCCATTTGGTACTTTTGCGTACCGACGAATGCCATTCGGATTATGTAACGCACCAGGCACCTTCCAAAGGTGTATGATGGCAATTTTTCATGACATGATTGAAGAAAGTATAGAAGTCTTTATGGATGATTTCTCTATTTTTGGAGACTCCTTCAACTCATGTCTCTCAAACCTTGAACGAATGCTAATTTGTTGTGAAGAATCAAATCTTGTTTTAAACTGAGAAAAATGCCACTTCATGGTGAAGGAAGGCATTGTTTTAGGACACAAGATTTCTCGAGCTGGAATGGAAGTAGACAAAGCTAAGGTCGACGTTATTTCAAAACTTCCTCCTCCAACCAATGTTAAAGGAATTCGTAGTTTCCTTGGTCATGCGGGATTCTATCGGCGATTCATAAAGGACTTTTCCAAAATCGCTCGACCCATGACTAAACTTCTTGAGAAAGACAGTACATTCGATTTCAACGAAGAGTGTCTAAATGCTTTCTCCATTCTGAAAGAGAAACTTACGAATGCACCCATTATGGTATCACCCAACTGGTCCAAACCTTTCGAGCTAATGTGTGATGCAAGTGATTTCGCGCTGGGAGCTGTTTTAGGTCAACGTCAAGATAACAAATTTCAACCAATCTACTACGCAAGTAAAACACTTACAAGAGCTCAGTTGAATTACACAACCACTGAGAAGGAGCTTCTTGCAGTAGTTTTTGCTTTCGATAAGTTTAGATCTTACCTAGTGTTATCTAAAACAATTGTTTATACCGATCATTCAGCCCTAAAGTACTTATTCAAGAAGCAAGATGCTAAGCCTAGACTAATTCGTTGGATTCTTCTCCTACAAGAATTCGACATTGAAATCAAGGATAAAAAGGGTGCTGAAAATCTCGCTGCAGATCACTTGTCCCGTCTTGAAAATTCTAACTTAGAATCACTAGACGAATCTGTTATTCACGATACTTTTCCAGACGAGTTCCTAATGAAAATTAAAACGGAAGAAGAAATTCCATGGTTTGCGGACTTTGCCAATTATCTAGCCGCAGGAATTCTTGTTAAAAATCAAACTTACCAGCAAAAGAAGAAATTTTTTGCTGATCTAAAGTTTTACTTCTGGGAAAGCCCTAATCTCTTTCGTATAGGAGCAGATCAAGTTATACGTCGATGTGTATACGGTAAAGAAGCTCAACAAATTCTAGACCACTGTCATCAAGGACCAGCTGGCGAACATTTCGGACCAAGCTATACAGCTAAGAAGGTCTTTGACTCAGGTTTTTACTGGCCTACTATTTTCAAAGATTCTTACAACATGGTGAAAACCTGTGATGCTTGTCAAAGATCTGGAAATATCTCCAAGAGAGACGAAATGCCACAACAAAGCATCCTAGTATGCGAAGTATTTGACATTTGGGGTACTGACTTCATGGGTCTATTCCCCGCCTCTAACAAATGCAAATACATACTCGTAGCAGTCGATTATGTTTCTAAATGGGCTGAAGCAAAAGCTTTACCCACTAACGATGCTCGAGTTGTTGTCAGCTTTCTTAAAAACCTATTCTCACGATTCGGGCTTCCAAAGGCATTAATCAGTGATCGTGGAACTCATTTTACAAATCAATTACTCGAGAAAGTACTTAAAAAGTATGGAGTTAATCATCGTTTCTCAACTTCTTACCACCCTCAAACGAGTGGCCAAGTTGAAAACACAAATCGAGGTCTTAAACGAATTTTAGAAAGAACGGTTAAGAATAATCCAAAAATCTGGCATCGAAAGCTAGATGATGCATTGTGGGCATTTAGAACTGCATTCAAAATGCCCATTGGTACCACTCCTTTCCGATTAATATATGGTAAGGCGTGTCATCTACCTGTCGAAGTTGAACACAAGGCGTATTGGGCACTAAAAGAATGTAATACAGACCTTGTGGAAGCCGGAGAAAATCGATTCTTACAATTGCATGAATTAGATGAACTAAGACTTCAAGCATATGAAAACTCGAGATCTTACAAAGAGAGAACTAAGAAATGGCACGATGCTCGCTTAAAAGAGAAGAAAGCATTTGAACCAGGAGATAAAGTTCTAGTTTTTCAATCACGTTTTAAGTTTTCACCTGGGAAATTTAAGTCCCGATGGAGGGGACCGTATGAAGTAAAACAAGCATTTCCATCTGGATACGTAGAGTTATATGACAAGAATGGTGGTATTTTCAATGTGAATGGTCACAGACTTAAAATCTATTATGAAGGGTTCAACAACACTGAAAGAGATGACATCACATTCTACCCTAAGGACAAATAAATTCAGGGTAATATTAGCTAACCACTCGCCTTCTTAAAACATTTCAAATTATTTCAAGAGTGGAGCCTGATTGGTCTTTTCCGCTAGCAGACACTAAAGAACTAGTCTTCTCCCTCCATTCTGATTTTTTTTTTTAGTTTTGTATGAAATTAATATGCTTTTTAAATTTAAATTTTGTGTGAATTTAAAAAAAAAATTTACTTTATTTCATTAAGTTTTAAAAAATGATTTCTAAAATTCGTCGTGAGTTGAAAACTAGGTCGTAGAGCCGAAATTACTTTACCCAAGGAAGGGGCGAAAAATTTTGTTATCATTATTTTTATATTATTGATCTAAAGTATGCCAAAAATATTATATGAATATGGGGTAATATACCCAACTTCAAAAATATGTATATATGTTTGTATTTTATTTTATGTACTAACAAGGGTAAAAGGCGCATTTTCAAAGACTGAAATTAAGTTCAGCAAAAGCAACCAATTTTTGGCGAAACATGTGAAAAGATGAAGGAAATTTTCGAATGACGGACAAATCAACATCAACAGAATTAACAGAAATCCCGCAAGTTAAGGCTATTGAGCTAAAGAGGTTTTAACTCCCTTTCTATTATAATTGCCCTGGTGAATTTAATCTTGTTTGATTTCATTGCAAATGAGGGCATTGCATGATCTCAAGTGTGGGGAGGGATTATAAATTCTCTCGGATTTACACTAGGCTTATTTTCTAAATTTTGTGAAAAATTTTAAAAAATTTTAACTAAATGAATTTAAATCTTGTTTAATATGTTTATGAACGATAAAACTAGGTGCGGGTACCGAAATTATTGTTACCCTAAAAAAATGACATAAATTGAGAAACAGCTAAAACGATTGAATTTATTTTTTAATTTTTTTTTAAAAAGACGCATGAAAAAAGCCAAGTGTAGGGAGATTTGTCAATATATATGAACTGTTATCACATGTTAGTGCGAAGTTTATTGCAGGTACTTTTGTTTTGGGCTGTTTAAATTTGTTTTACCCATTAAATTGTAATATAAATGAAAGAAAATATGGATCTACACGATGAATCAATTCCATCATTAAAATGAAGTAAAGTCTTCAGAAAAAGAAACGCGCTTCTTGATTTAGGTCAGGAAGTTGTCGTCCAGACCAGTTGTAGAGTCTACGAAAAACCTTGAAAAGTTTTCTCGAAAATCAGCTGGAAATCCACGAACCTCAACATCAAACAGGGTCGCCATGTGGTCAGACTTATCCTAACCATGAGAGGATCTGTCTTGTAAAATGGGGAGGGCGCCGTGCAAATTAGCTTGATAAGACTAATGAATCAGACCCCCAGAAAGGATAATCTCCTTAAAGATTAAAAATCAGCTTTTAAGCCTGATATTACTCAATCCTTGAGATTGACCTTAAAGATTGAGAATTACAAACTCATGGAATTCAATGATATCTAAACTCGAGCTTGAACGAGAAAATATTTTGATCAAATTAAAACCGATTTGTTTTCTGAAAACCTATTTTCAATGCGTTCATTACCATTGAACGTAAAATCATGAGAATTCATCAAGAATTCATTAGGTCACCTGAACCAAATCGGGTGTCAACCGTAAGAACGGTGGTTGCATAGCATGGTCGAAGACAGGACCTTGTGCCAGACCAAAAAATTATAGGGTGTTCTTTACTATTTCTCCTACAAAGGATAGTAATAGCATCCGACACGTTGTGGACCATAATCAAATGCATGTCATTAGACATTGCCTTAACAGTTGCTTGTTCATCACTTTCCTTTACAACCGGACGGTAGTTTACTGAAAGGTAATATACGGGACAAGTATACTGGATGTGTGCTTTCCTAATACAAGGTTAGCAAGTGGGTGACACAAAACCGCAAGTTTTAAGCTAAAATTTAAAAATCTGAAACCCACAAAACCCACAAAAACATTTTGCAACTCCGATAAAGGGTTAAATCGGAAAACTTGTCTAGGGTAAAATCTAGCTTGAATTTTCAAAAGATCAAAAGTTTTCAATAAGATCTAATTTCCTTAAGGATCTAAATTTTCATAGTCATGTGGGACTGTAAACCACATCGTTACTATCATTGTTCATATCGCCATATCAAAATCACTGATGTATAAAGTGTGAGAATAAAGAAGTGATTTGAGTGAAGTTTATTTCAAGTTTGGTATTGCTTGAGGACAAGCAACGTTCAAGTGTAGGGATAATTGATATTGCTCCAAACGAACAAATATTTAGTCGCAATATCATTCCAGAATGTAATGTTTTTAATTGTAATTTCCTTATTTTTAGTTGTAATTGTTTAAATAAATAAGTGCGAAGACGAAAGACGAAGGTCGCTCAAAAATGAAGATTTAAAAGGCGAAAACGTCCAAAATGCTCAAACGTACAAGTTACACGCCAAGTGGTTTAAATTATCGAAGAAAAATGTCTAAAGATTGACAAGAATGCAAGTCGCGAAACGCAAATTACACGATATTAAATTGTACGAAAAGACGTTCGAGAAACCGGGACTGAGACATAAACCGGGCGTAAATGTACGAGACATCGGAGCCAAAATTATGAGTCAACTATGCACAAGAATATAATATAATATTTAAATAATTATATAAATTATTTATATATTATATATATTTTTATAATATGTCGAAAAGTAAAAATCCAAAAAATTGTGAGCTGGATCTGGCGGCCATGCGATCGCATGGGAAATAGGCATAAAACCCATGCGATCGCATGGGTTACTGTAGCAGGCCAAATATCTATAAAAAGCCAGTTTGCTCGAGCTTTATAGGTACAATATTTTCTTTTCCTCTGTAATACTTATATATAATTTTAATTATAATTTTAATTTAAGTTTATTTTAATAATAAGGTTATTGTAACGTTTAATTTACGGGTTTTTAGTCGAAGTTCTGTCCGGGTACCACTACGCTAATTATATCACTTTTTACTGTTCCAACTCGCTGTAAGTCTCCACGTCCCAACTTTATTTTCGCGTATCATTATTATCGTTGTTATTACTATCATTATTATTATTATTATTTATTATTGTTATCGTAATATTTATTATTATCGTCGTTATTATCGTTATTTATTATTTATTATTGTTATCGTTTATTATTATTATTATTATTGTTACCATGTCCATTTTATATAATTTATATTTTTACGCCGTTATAATGTCCAACTAAATACTCATAGTGGTAATTAAAATGTAGAACCTCTGGACAAATGGATTGAACCATATTATAATGTTATGATGTAACTTTGACTATTTTTAATATTAAGTTTAATCACCGACCCATTGTTATATAATTTAATATTTTCACCCCTATCACATAATTTATTAAATTAATAAACGAAAGTGCATTAAATTTACATAAATTATGCTTCAACACCTCAGTGACCTAGACGGACATATGGACAAATTATTGACAACAATTTAGAAGTGTGATTCGGTGGTTTGGGTAATAT
Source organism: Rutidosis leptorrhynchoides (assembly GCF_046630445.1). NCBI lineage: Eukaryota > Viridiplantae > Streptophyta > Magnoliopsida > Asterales > Asteraceae > Rutidosis > Rutidosis leptorrhynchoides. The sequence goes on along the minus strand of NC_092343.1, from coordinate 124,110,912 downwards.
TATAATTTATATAATCGTGTAATTATAAAAAGGGTAAGACCGTTATAATTTTGGTTTTAACGAAAGTAAAAACTGGATTAAATCTTAATTTGAATAGTCGGGGTATAATTTAGTTCGCTAGAACGAGATCGAAACGAAAGTTAGATTTAATTTTAGTTAGTTAAATCTTTATAAATCGGAAGATTAAATATAAGGATATATATTAAAACATCATAATCGGACTTAAAAATAATCCATAAATCCAGAGGGGACACATTTTAGTAGCCACTACTTTACCTTATTTTAAATCTCTTCAATTTCACTTATTGCCATATCGTAAACTTTAATTACTTTTTGCTATTTTGCTATATTTCCATGAAAAACCTTATTTCTTCTATTTTGATAAATTAGTTTAAATTGTATTTTTATTGTCGTTAATTTAGTTATTTAGTTTTAGTTAAATTTAAATTCCGTTCAATTAAGTAGTAAACCCTAATTCAAAATTCCCCTTTTAATTAGTTTATCTTTTAGCGATTAAAACCTTGAAAACTCAACCTCCCTGTGGAACGAACCGGATTTACCAAATAAACTATTACTATACGGATAGGACAAAGTTGCCTATATGAGTGAAATCAATCCGAAATCATAAAAACGCCATATAATTACAACCAATTCGTGTAATAAATTCAATCTAAATCCGTTCAAAATAAAAAGACACGATCTTCATTACATCAGTTAGGCTTGAAGATTCTGAATAGACAGCAACGTCCCATACCCCCGAAGCCCGTGCAGTCTGACTACAGGTATACACGTTCAAACGGCTCATCCAATTGAGCGACTCGGGTAGGTGATGTATTAACGTTCCAAAAGGTCTAAAATTTCTTAAGCACAATGAAGTACAAGGTATGCCATATCCGAGAGACGTGATGTGTTTCGATGCTTTCGTTAATGATTGAGTTTTAAAAGATAGTTATGCCCTTAAAAAGAGTTTAGCTATAAAGAACACCATGGCCAAGTCGGTTTGACTTCCATGAACACGTTCACTTTTCCTAACGGTCCAATCCTTTATTTTTTTTTTAAATAAACAGTTCCTTAGATAACTAAGAATCCCTCAAGCGAGGTGCAATGCTTGAGACCGCATTATGGTGAAGTGTACTAATCAACACTGACCGGGTTCCATGGCCTTACTTAGCAGAGGTACAGCTTACAACAACTGTTGTGCTTCAGCTTGCACGTACGAAGTTAGATGTTTCACTACTATGGGCCTAGTTAGATGTTTCACTACGAAGGGTCCTCAGTCAGAATTCAAGGCTCGGTGGACTTACTACAATCGGTGTGCCTCAGTCAAACTTGCGTTGTATCCGATAGACTTCTCTTACCAAGGGGTGACATAGATAGTATACTCTGAATCGGGGTTTGCGACTTCCCAATAACAGAGCCGATAACTACCATACGTTCTATTAGTAGAAAAAGCAATTGAGTTTAAAGCATAATCGGAAAGTATCTCAACAACACACAAATCATAACATTATTTCGGCATTATAACTAATTACATCATAGCATACACTAAAGATAACTACACGCTAATCATGGTAACAATATCATAAATAATACTAATGGAAGACATCATGTAAAGATAAAGGATAGAAGTATCACTAAATTAAATGAGTTCTGAAAATACAAAAGTGACAACTTCAAACTCCAGACCGCTCCTAATATAATCTTCGGCGTTCTTCTCTGGGTACTAAATTTCCCCACGGAGTCGAAGACCTTGAAAGTATGACTATTTATTGTAGAAAAAGAGAGAAAGAAATGAACTGAAGTGTGTGGAAAATGGATGACAAATGGCATCCTTTTATACTTGAATTTTGGCTGGAGCCGGCTGGCAGGCCGGCTTTAAAGGCCGGTGGCTGGTGAGCCATTGTTGATGGCCGTTTTTGATAGCCGGTGGCCAAGTCAAGTGGCAAGCCGGTGTGTCATGGCAAGCCGGCGGGCAGGCCGGCGTGGCAGGCCAATTCTGGCCCCTGGTCTTGCTATTTGCTTGGATCGTTTGCTCGGTCCCGGGATCGTAACTTGGTTTCTGGGGTCGTAACTTATCTTGCACCGTTTTCGCTCTAGAATCTTCGTTTTAGCTCCGATTTTCTTGATTCTTTTTGCACCGTCTTTGCAATCACTCGATCTTCACTTTTAACCGACAAAGCGATAAAGCTTGGAACTTTATTGTTTTTGGGCCTCAATACTAGGGTGAAAATGTGACTTTTTAGCTGATATCAAGCTCTAACTATATTTCACTTACTTGCCCATTCTTATAATGAGCAATCGATAAGTATAACCCGATGTCGTATTTTTTTACATTTGTCAATAACGTGGTGGGATCTAAGTGCGTCTAGAGTCAACCCTATAGAAAGTAAGTTGGTTTTAGGTTTTTATGATAGTTTATAAAGGGAAAGCAGTAGATAAACAGATGAAGTAAAGTGGTGGATGCAATATTCAGGGCTGCTGGCAGATCATTGACTAAGTCTTACTATCTAAGATGAACTCTAAACATCAATCGGATTGGTTTTAAAGCCCATATGATTTGTCACTGAGAGCTTAGGTTTTGAAGATTCTGACCAAAGCTGACATGCGTACTCCCAACATTAATCTTAATGATTGAAACGACCTTATGGATAGAATCTTATGATATTGCATAAAGTAGCATACATAAGAAAGGTTCCAGCTTTTCTTAACCCTAGATGGTTTATTTTTATCAAGATCTCCGCTTAATACCTAGCTATGCCTTAACATTAACAGATTTTCAATCTTAGGGTTTCATAAGGGTCGGTTAGTTAGACTAGATGTCTCTCCTTTACAATACAGTTACACAACCTCAGATCATTCACAACACTAGAAGGATCTTGCTTTTAACATGAACCATGTTTTTGGTAAGATAGTGTATGATGGACACTCTAACTCTTACACTAACCAAAATCTTTAAACCGGATAACTCTTCTAGATAGACGGCTAACTTAAACAATTTACGGGTGCTGGCTAATCGTAGGTACTAAATCCTTATTGTGATGTTAATCACTGATAACTGCTTACCCCATATTTAAAATTTTTTAGGTCCTAATACTAGGATATAGCCACGTCGGTAACTGGAAAGGGTGGTCCATAAATTAAACTTCTAAGTCGGAAAGAGTTTCAACATAACGGCAGTATAAAGTTTGGATAAATATTCAACATACGAAACAATTTTAACATATAGACAAGTATATGATGAAAGCGAATTAAATTAGCATAACCATAACATTAATTTAAAGAAGACATTCACCATATACAGACGAGGTCTTGACTGTTACAAATGTTGACATCCCCTTGACGTACTCTTTCTTCTATTACAATCTTCGACGTTCTTCTCTAAGTGCTTTTTATGCTAGAGGTTAGAAGGCCTCGAAAGTAACTTACTTACTAGAGAGAAATTATTTTAGTGTGATAAGTGAGGTGTAAGTGTGTTAAGAAGTGTGTTTGAAATGGTATGCAAATGGCCCTATTTATAGAGTTTATGGACTGGGCGAGCCTTGGACAGGTGTGATATAACCAAAACGGACGGTTTTATTTATGCGGTGTCGTTAGGCCGCAAGGCGTCAAAATCAGCTATCGGGAGGTGGAGCAAATGTTTTAAATTTATATTTAGCGAGGCCTAAATCGTACTACTCCTTATTATGGTGAGTAAGGGAAGTATGACCTAGGGTCGAATTTTTAAGATATTAGTAGAATCGAACCTATATTTATAACTTAAGATAATCCTAAAGTGAAAGAGTAGTTGTATATTACCTAATTTTGTGTTTTCTGTCTTATAAGATAAAATAAAGTAAATGCGATAAAATTTGTAATTCAGATAAGGTTAAAGCAAGTGCATACTATGATTTCGTTATTTACTTTGCCGAGGTTATGGAATGCTGGCTCATGAATAGGTAGTGACCTTGTATTCACTACACTGGTCCTACCCCCTGTCATAAGACATGTCACTGGGTAATGCGTTAGGCTTAAATATTCTAAATAAACATCAACGTCCCATACCCCCGACGCCCGTGCAATCTGACTACAGGCATACATGTTCAAACGGCTCATCCAATTAAGCGACTCGGTTGGGTGACGTATTAACATTCCACAAATGTCTAAACTTTCTTAAACACAATGAAATATAATGTATGCCATATTCAAGAGACGTGATATGTTTCGATGCTTTCATTAATGATTGGGTTTAAAAAGATAGTTAGGCCCTTAAGAGGAGTTCAACCATAAAGAACACCATAGCCAAGTCGGTTTGACGTCCATGAACACGTTCGGTTATCCTAACGGTCCAATCCTTTATGTGTTTAAACAAACAGTTCCTTAATTAACTAAGAATCCCTCAAGCGGGGTGCAATGCTGAGACCGTGTTATGGTGCAGTGTACTAATTAACACTGACCAGGTTCCATGGTCTTACTTAGTAGAGGTATAGCTTACAACAACCTTTGTGCTTCAGCATGCACGTACGAAGTTTATATGCTTGGTGACTACTCTAGTATGGTCTAAGACCGACAATGTACTATGGGCCTAGTTAGATGTTTCACTTCAAAAGAGTCCTCAGTCAGAATCCAAGGCCCAGTGGACTTACTACCACCGGTGTGCCTTAGTCAAACTTACGTCGTATCCGATAGACTTCTCTTACCAAGGGGTGACACAAATAGTGTACTCGGAATCGGAGTTCGCGACTTCCCAATAACAGAGCCGATACCTATGTTCTATTAGTTGAAAAAGCGATTGAGTTTAAATCATAATCGGAAAGCATCTCAACAACATACACAAACCATAACATTATTTCGGCATTATAACTAACTATATCATCGCATATACTAAAGATAACTACTCGCTAATCATGGTAACAATATCATAAATCATAATAATGGAAGACATTATATAAAGACAAAGGATAGAAGTACCAGTGCACCGACTTCGTAAGTACTTGATCTTCACTTTTAACCGACAAAGCGAGTATTTTGGAGATAAAGCTTGGAACTTTATTGTTTTTAGACCTCAATACCGGGGTGAAAATGTGACTTTTTAGACGATATCAAGTTGCCGAGCAAAACATGCAATCCATGGAAGATTCCCGGGTGAGCCACCCGTGTGGTGATCTCCTCGGGTACTATTCATGTGTACATCAGCCGTGTGGGCAACTCGCCGACCCGGGTGTCGCAGCCGTGTGTCTTAGCACCCCGAGTACACAATTTGGGCACTTGTTTTTGGTGTTGTTTTGACTTGACTACGAGATCGTAACTTGGTTTTTGGGATCGTAACTTGTCTTTCACCGTCTTCGCTCTATTTTCTTCGTTTTAAGTCCTTTTTATTCGATTCTTCTAGCATCCTCTTTGTAATCACTTGATCTACAAAATAAAGCAAATAAATGCTTAAATCTTTGATAAAGTTATATTAATGATTATTTTAGGGCCCCATTTCAGGAGAAAAACTTGTCTTTTAGCCAATATCACACATAATTCTTTTTTATATCCATTTGTTTAAAATCAAAATTTGTACATACTAATCACATAAGGAAATGACAACAAACACCATTAAATTTATAGCAACATCCAAATTCTACCGACCTCCTTGGTAGACTCAGCCCAGGCCTTGGCAATGGCTTCTGGCATCAAGTCGATGGAGGTTATAATTTGTTCAAAAAATATCAATGTTATGAATCGACTTTTGTTCAATTTACTTGGATTGAATAATGTTTTACTGTCGCGGTCTATGTTATATAATATAAGAGAAAATAATTGAAGTAGTGGTGTAAATAAATAGTAATTTAAAATTGATATATGCTTAAGAAGTCACGTGCATTACACATGACTTATACTTGAAATAACCACCTAAATACTCAGTATTCTTAGTAATATAAATATTAAGCAAATTTCATTGTAATCGATTAATTTGTTATATATAATCAATTTCTCCCTTTTTCTCTTAATAATCTGTAATCAATCATCTAGTTTTAATTAATTTCATAGGTATTCAACTCTCATTGCTCTTTTATTTGATTTGTTAAACTTTCATATTGTTCGATGGTTCAATTCTCAATTAATATTCGATAGTGAAGATTTGAAAAAACTATCCTTAGAATTTCAAGACTTGGCACTCTATTCTGGATATTTATATATCAATAATTTAAAATTTTAAAATTTCAATTCAGACAAATATCATCTCCTTGAAAATGGATATTTAGAAGTCAATAATCCAAAAATCAATCGAGATACCTTAAACTAGATATAATTGTATTTATGAAATATTGTATCGATGAGGAATAATATGTATGATGCTTTAAACACAACAAGGTTCATATTATATTTATAGTATAACATTATTTTTTTTCTTACTCATTGATAATTTGAAATACATCTTATTCAAATACTTTTATCTTTCCAATCATCTCGCTTTTCCCATTCATTCTTTTTGAAATTGTACAAATATAACCCATCAGACATGGCTGACCAATTACATGGGTTATTATCATCTCTATCGTTATAGCATTCCCATGCGATATACTTATTAAATACATCAATCACTTGTTCTTTCGAATCCCAATAGAAATGACAAAAGTATAATGTGCTAGACCAAAAATTTTGACAAAAATGCCAATTAAAATTTTCATTGTAAGCAACATGATGATCGCCTAAATCATCGTCTTTAGACTTACAATGAACTAAGATGTTACTATCTTGTATCAAGTTTTGAACTTGCATAATGTATCCAACGTTACCAGAACATGCAAGTGATTTATCCAAAGCATAAAATGCTAAAATTAATAAAAGTGAGATATATTTCATTTTTTAATATGAGTAAAATCTTACATGTGAAACTATTTATATAATAATGATAAGTGTTCAATGCATTAAATGATATAAAATAATTAAAACAATATAATATAATAAGTGTAAGATGTCTAATTAATTATAATATAATAGAATATGATGTGTATAATATCATGTAATGAATTAGTTCCAAGAAAGAGACCGTTCACGTCAGAAATCAAGGTTGTTGATATAATATGATTATGATATGATATAATACAATATACTACAATACAACCAAGTAGGCAATACCCGAATGGTATCCCAGCAAGTCTGGAGTCCAAGAGGTCACTAGTTCGATCCCTGACAATGCCAAAATCGCTAGCTCGATTCTTGAGGGGGGGGAGGGGGGAGTTCCAAAGCGGTATCCCTCTGACTCGTAAGTCGTGTGTGGAAAATGATCGTGAAGTTGGTTAATTCTCCTATGGGTGATGTCAATATTGTTGTTCAAAAAAAATCTATACAATAGAATACAATACAACACGATACGATACGATATACTATAATAAGATACCATATAATACAATATGATACGATACAATATAATGTAATATAATATCATATCATATGATATGATATTATATGAAACAAGACAATATCATATTATATGATATGATATAATATGACATCATACAATATGATATGATATATCATAATACTGTATGATACGATATAATATCATATAATATGATATGATATAATATCATACAAATACAATATAATACGATATTGATGTGTAAAAATTGTGTGTGTGCTTAGTTTTCTTTTCAACTTTTAAATTTATATAACCTTTTTATTAATTCACTTTTAACACTCTAACGAGCGACAAAACTCGGTCAAATGTAGTATTTTAGGTTATCATCCTAAGAGAGCGTACAAGAGGATAAAAGTTGTTATTTATTAATCTTTAGTCTAATTCTTAGGTAAGGATTAGAAGTGATTAAATGAGTATTTTAATTAAGTAAATTAACAAAATGAACAGATAAGAAAGATAGGAAGTGAATATTAAAAATGAAGTGATTATAAGGACTAACAACAATTGAAGGAATCTATTATATAGTTTTATACTTACATTGATAAATAGCACATTGAAATCATAAATCAATCACTATTCCTAAAAGGCTAAGCTACAAATCACGTAAAACATGCAAAGTAGGGCCTAAAGCATATGTTAACTAAGTGGATGTTCAAAGTTAACATCTTAATTCATAGCATTTGAATAATCACATGATACATATCATCTTAATCTTATGATGGAAACTAAGACAATATGCAATTAGGCTGATGATCAAGCATATTTTCACGAGGTCAAGGTGAACCTACGCTTGAGTGCATGATAGGGTTTAAGGACTAAAAATATTTGAACCTCCGACGCTTAGTCGTAGATAACCCACATCGATATCGTTTCGATTCTGACAGGGTGGCCGATTTGAGATTCCACCAACAACCCAGTATACGGGGTTGAGTGGCCCAAAGACATGAAGGTTTTATAGTTCAAGACATACCTGAAAGTCTTTACGTGTTAGATCGTATGAAGCTTTGTTCGTACGATGATGATGTCATGATGTGTATGCTTTTGTTACGTATCAGTAACCAAATATGTTTTTAGGGTTTATGAGCTATGTATTTATAGGTTCATGAATTAGGGTTTCGATAGAATCCCTTCCCTAATTAAATGCGATCACATCCCAACTAACTTTCATTATTTAAGGAAAAGAATCCGAATTAATTATACCGTACATTCTTCTAGAATGTACTGGACCCTTATGCAAGTATACGAAACTCACATCAGATGGTATAGGTGCCTAGAGTGCGACTATACCCGTGCCATATGTCTTACATGGCAATTAGTGCGTGGTTCAGGGTTTTGGATGCGTAATCCGCATGATCATGCGGATATGCGTATCATTAAGTCCCCCCAGTTCGATGTTATATACAATTCCAATGAGTGTATAGCGTTGATCTAATTTAAAATAAAATAGTACCACAAAATAATGCCCAATGATTACACCGAATCATAGAATTGCTCATTTAAACGTATGGATAATACACATAGGACATTATATGCGTGTATGTGTAACCAACTGCCGTTTACATTTAATGAAATATATTCGTATAGTTGAAAAATTGTCCTTTCGACTGTAATTCCTATACCCGAGGTGACAAATGTCATTATTTATCCTAGAGATAATGATGAAAACATATACAACTGCCTAGAGTTGCTATCGTACGCCGATTGTCAATCAACTTTTGTAGATTGATACACTTGTACGCTCAGAAATTGATCGTGTCATTTTCAATTTCCTTTGCCTATAAATAATTAATTTACCCTTTTTGAGTTTTGCACGCTCCTCTCTTATTTCAAATTTTGCTCTTTTTCTGGCAGCCGTTTCTTTTCTGTTCGTATTTATTTATCCGAAGGTCTGTGTTTTCTTTCTTTCATTCTCTTTATTTACGTTTTAAATCTTGCATCGATCTACCACGTCTTATGATAAGAACGTGAAGGATATATAATCTTCTATTACCGAAGCAGAGATTCGCTGAATCATCGATGAATATCCCCCATTTAAAAATATTCTACGATCGCCCCTTTAAGCGGCTACCGGACTAACAAGCTGCCGGAGCATATGATTGCTGTTTATGACAAGGTTATGGAGCTCGGTAATTCCCGTATTCCCCATACCCATTTTTTCATGGAGGTTCTTCGTCATTATTCAATCGGTATTAGCCAACTGCACCCTTATAGTGCCAATTGTATTTCTATCTTTGAAATGTGGTGTCGTGCGAATGGTCACAAACCTTCTTTATCCATTTTTACCAACCTGTTTTGTGCTTCGATGAGTGATGAGAGTTGGTATTCTTTTGATAATGTCTGCAAGTTTTCTGTTACCCCAAAACAGGGTGTGAAGGGAATGTAGAAAAAAAATCCTTTTTCTTTGTTAAAGCCACTTGTGTTTCTGTAGATTACAATAGCATTCTTATATGGTATTCTGGCAAAAAAGGAGAGAAAAATAAACCTCTGCCGATTCTTCATGAGGAAGATAAATTTTACAAGTCTTGCCTTAATCTCCTTCTTCCGTCTCGCGTTTATCCGAATGTCCCACTAGTTCTTGGCTACATTTCAACCCACTGGACGCATTCTGATAAGCGTTATGTTATTATTAGAAACAAGAAGGGTATATTCCTTTTGTTATTTGCATTACCTTTGGCGTGTATTTAACTCCTTTTTTTCTTATAATTTTATTTTGTCTTATATTGCAGAAATGGATTTGAATGAGTTTATGATGTTGAAGGCGTCTGATAGCGTTGTTTTTGGACAGAAAGATCTGCATGATACCGACCCCGATGTTCAACTAGCAATTATTAAGGTTCCAACGAACCCAGCTGCTCCTACAACTTCAAAGCGCAGAACAATTAGCCTGCGTCTAGAAAGAGAAACTAATGTCTCTTCTTTTGTTGAAATTCAGCATTCTCTCATTGTGGAAACATCCAAAGCGGCCGGAAAGAGGCCAATTATCGGTAAGCACTTGTTATACACTCTTTAGCATTCATTCCACATGCAAAGTTTATTTGTATTTTGTTAAACGATTTATTCACGATTTTTGCAGATATTAGCGAGCCGATTGAAATTGACCAGGAGGTTGAGTCTGACAATCGTGCCTTCGCTCCGGAGACCCAAGCATCTCAGACACGAGGGGAAACTGGCCCAAATTCTCCTGTCAGCCGTCAATCGATCGTTGATCATAATCTTTCCCGTAAGCTTCCACCATTCCAAAGGAATACCGACTTGTATGTTGATGTCCCTTCGCTGGATACCAGCCGCAATAAGCGTGCTCAACTTAACATCCCTACTAGCTTTTCTCTGTCCGCTGACATGAATCTGGATTATTTTGATGAGTTTTTTAAGATATCCGTGCCCACTTTTACTCAGCAGTTTTCGCATCTTGGTGCCTGTGCTCCTTCCAACCTTACTGCAAAGTTTGAGCATCTGTCCCCTGAGCAAGATCTTTTTATTGACACGCAGGCCACGATGTTCAATCTTACTAAAGATATTAGCCGCTTAAAACAGAAATCCAATTCCATAATTCTTGGTCACAAACATCTGTCGCATGCACAAATGGAGTTTGCCAAACTTGATGCTGAAAAGCAACAAATATCTGAACAACTTCACTAGGCAGTTGCAGCTCGCTTGAAGGCAGGGGAGAGGAATTCTCATCTTGAGGGCGAATGTCAGCGTTTGATGAATGAAATTAGGCGTTCAGAAACTATTCGAGCCGTTCTTGTGACTCAAGTGAATGACCCGTCTTTGCAACTTGGTACTGCGATATCTGATAATTGCCAGCTTAAAAAGCAACTTGATGAACTGGACACGAAGCACCAAACAGTTGTTAGTGAGCGTGATAACCTTAAGGACGAATGTTCAAGTCTCCAATCTGAATACTCAATTTTAAAATCTGGTCTCCCTGAAATTGCTAAGCATATCATGGCCTGCCCGAGTGTTCGCGTTCCTTTTGGTCAGGCCATACTCGCTGCACGTGCCTATGAGCGATCCCTTTTCCGGTGTTACAATACAAAAGACATACATATACACATTTAATGTTAGTAGGTAGTCGGTGCAATTAATGTAGTTAGTTGAGTCGATGCAATTAATGTAGTTAGTTGGGAAGGTGCATTTATTAGGCAGTCAGGTCTTGAATCTCGGGTCTATATATATCCTCGTTGTATGTTGTAAATGTGAATCAATCAAGAGAGATGAAATTACAGAGAATTTAGATGTTTTACATGGTATCAGAGAGTACCTATGAGTGTTTGATTCTGGTCTTTAAGTCAACACCACCACCATAACCACCCGCAACCATCACTTCAGTCTCCAAATTGAAACGTTTCGAAGTTACTTTCAGATCTCACCACCCCCGCCAAACGTCCCAGAAGGTCCCGAATTGTATTTATGAAAAAAAAACTTCCGACAGCCGTAAGCCACCCCACGCGCCGCCCTATCACCACCAGTCGCCGCCACTCACCGGCGCATGAGGGCGCGTGGATCACTCTCCACCCCCGGTTTTCTTGTCCGATCGTCAGTCTCGTGATTTCGATTGCTAGTTTCTGGATATTACTCTGATTGCTAGTTGAAGAAGAAGAAAAAAAGAAAAAAAGAAAAAAAGGATGATTGCTAATTTGTCTGCTGTCTGGTTTCTCTTTTATATCCACTACCAAGTGGAAGTGGAGTCAGATATTTATTTTAAGTTATCTGTCTTTCTCTTTTTTATATCCACTACCAAGTGGAAGTGAGTCAGATATTTATTTTAAGTTATCTGTCTGCTGAGAGATTTTCACCAACTCCTTAAACTTTCTTTTATCCGTATTTCTTTATTTTAAGTTATCTTTTAATTTTAGTTTATTAAAAAAAAATGCGCGATGAAAAGAAAATAGATAGTAATTTAAGCGAGACTATTCCTATTGGAGCCCGTTTGACCGACAATAAACTTAATGGGTCTAACTTCTTTGAATGGAGTAAGACAATCCGTGTATATCTTACGAGCATGGGAAAAGCTTCTCATCTTACTTCCGAACCTCCTAAAGATGATACACGGGATCTGTGGCTACAAAATGATGCCAGACCCTTTCTTCAAATTATGAATTCCATTGAATCTTCGGTTACTTTGTTGGTAAATCATTGTGAGTATGTAAAAGAGCTTATGGAGTATCTCGATTTTCTATATTCTGGAAAGAGCAATATCTCTAGAATATTTAATGTGTGCAAATAATTTCATCGCGGTGAACAACACGACCGATCTCTAATGGCTTATGTTATGGAATTTAAGAAAACATATGAGGAGTTTAACTCTGTGATGCCTTTGAGTTCTGATATTAAGACTATGCAGACACAACGTGAGCAAATAGCGGTCATGAGCTTTCTAACTGGTTTACGACCAGAACATGATACTATTAAGTCCCAGTTTTTGAACGAGTCTACGATTCCCTCTCTTCAATAAACATTTGCTCGTGTCCTCCGTCACGAGGATGTTAAAACACCTCAAGTTTCTGAGCACAACACTGCTCTTGTCAGTCGTGGAGGATTTAGAGGAGTAGGGAGGTCTCGTGGAGGCTATCGAGGAAGTTATCGAGGAAGTTATTGAGGAAGTTCAAGAGGAGGCCATATGTCAAACCCCGTCCAAGTCCCCCTGGACGAAATCATCAATATCTGGTTCCATTGCGATGATCGACTCCAAGTAATGTCTTTATTATGAGCAAATGCACAGCGGAAGACTTAATTCGTACCTGAGAATAACATGATTTAAAATGTCAACATAAAGTTGGTGAGTTATATAGGTTTGATGCTAGCAGCGTTATAACTATGGACCACAAGATTTCATGTTTATACATAATACACTCCTCGTGTATAGAAAAGACGTTGAGCACTTGGTAACCATACTTAACATTTAAATCACAGCAGCATACTCTTAAATAAATCCTACACCGTACCAAGTGTAGTAACGAAACGAAGTACTGTGCAACCGTTAAATGCTGGTCGTCCAGCCCGGTTGGGGTTGTCAGGCCCGATAGATCTATCAACAGGATTCGCGTTTACGCTCCTCACGTAAATATTAGCTACCAAGTATAAAGAGATATGCCATGGTACAACTCAACGTAGAATTTATTTTTGATCACTTGTGTCCATAACGTAAATCATTTATAAAAACAGCGCATGTATTCTCAGCCCACAAATCTTTAGTATTTAAAAGGGACTATATACTCACCTAATGTATTTTGTAGTAAAAAATACATATAACACCATTTAACAAGTATAAGGTTGGCCTCAGATTCACGAACCTATATCAAGTATATATATATATATATTAACATCTATTCATGTAATCGAACAACTAAAGTTATATATAATTAGTGATATAATTGTTATTTTAGTAAATTATATATTTCATTAATAAGTAATTTAAATATTTCTATTTTATGTACATTAACTAAATAGTTAGTATTTGTTATAAAACGTTAATATAGATATGTAATATGTATTAACTATAGTGTTATATAACCTAAAATCATAAAATAATATTAATGATAATAAAAAAAAATTATATTATTTTAATAATAATATTAGTAAATATACTTAATAATGATAATAATATTAGTAGTATTATTGATAATAATAATAATAATAATAATAATAATAATAATAATAATAATAATAATAATAATAATAATGGTTTTAATGATAATATTACTTATAATAATAATGAAAAAGAAAATTTTAATAAAAACACTCTTGTTAAAAATAATACTTTTAAAAATGATAATACTAATAATGGTATTAATAATAATAATTATTATTATAATTATATTGAAATAGTAAAATTAATAAGTTTAAAGGTACAACCTTTGAAGACACCCTTAAAAAAAATGCCACTGCCGGGGTTTGAACCCGTGACCACTTGATAACCTAACACTCCCTCTAACCACCCATCTGGCTCAGCTTTTCTGTTTTATAATCCCAACTTAATCTTATACCGTGTTTTTTTTTTCTATTTCCTCTCCCATTCTAATTTCGATCAACATACAAAATTCATCCTTATTATCTGTTACAACTCGGCTCAACCGAAATCCAAAGATGGGTCACGGCCCAAGTTCAATCCCATTTATTTTCGGCCCAATTCTTCACAAAGGGTCATGGTCCAACAATTTAATCAAGCCCAAGTTATGTGTTAAATAATTTAATCATTGGATTCGTGGGTATTGTGGTTTGACAGATACATACATACATCCCTTCACCTTTACAGCTCAACCTTCCATTTACTTTCCTAATATGATAACCGATAGTCTAACATTGATCAACACAGAATCATTATCACCACTTAATAATTCGACGTATTCCCTTCATTCTTCACCTCTATCTTTATTCTATTTATATATCATAAACAATAAAACAGATACATGAAACTATTGCTGTTTTGGAGGGTTTGAAACTGATCGAAAGAACAGAAACATCACAGTAGGTGATTCGGTGATCTTGGAACGGTATTAGGTTGTAACTTGTGGTGTTGCTAAACGAAAGCAAAATTATGCGAGAGGGAGGAGAGGGAGATGAGAGAGAGAAAGAAGAGAGTGATGGTAACGGTTAGATGGTTGTACATGGTGGTGTGTTGTGGTTCGAACAAAGAAAGAAAGGAACCAACGAGAGAGAAAAACAAAACGCAGGTGGTGGTTTGATTAGAATCCAAACAGAAAAAGATTTACAGCAGTACATAGCAGCACTTATGATTGTGATTGTGGTTGTTGTTTGGTTCGATTTGTAACAGAAACAATGAGCTTAACAGCTATATTTTTTTTTATAGTGTAAGTGGTGGTTTTCGTGATAGAGATGGTGGTATTGATATGGGTTCATGTTCAAGAAGAAGAAAACGAGAGAGGAAAGATAGATAGGTGGTTTTCGAAAGAAAAGGACCAAGATAGTTCATGGTGATGATGATCAAAGTTAACGAGGGTTGAAGTGAGTGGTTGAATCGAGCAATAAGCAAAAAACAGATGCAACAATGGTAATTTGATGTTATCTTTCGAAACAGAAAGAAGAAATAGAGAATGGAAGGGAGAAAGAAACAAGAGCAGGGTTCAACTTCTATTTTCTTCAAAACTAAATATTTATTGTGTTGTTTTATAAGGAAGATATGGGATCGACAGGATTGACAACCAGATATGGAATATAAAGAAAAATAATGAAATTGAAAAGGATATTTAATCTGATTTTGTTTCTATGTGTTTATCAATTTGCATCAATTTCTATAGAATCCAATGTAAAAAAAAATGATATGCAACCAACCGCAAATCGATTAAATATATATATGATTTTCAGTTTTTATTAATTATTAAATATAATAGTAATAAATAATAAATATATTAATAGTCATATTAAATAATAATAATACCAATAATAAAAAGAAAACAATACTCAAATTTTTTTAATGTTAATAATAATAAAAGGTTTTATCTCCTAATAACAACATTAATATTATTAATAATAACAATTTACAATTATAATAGTTCTTAATATAATTGATAGTATCTAATAATAATATTAATGTTAATAATCGTATAACAAATCAAATGTATCATACTTCATGTATATATAATGTTTATTAATAATATCGATATTAATATTAATATTTATATTTATTTTAATGAAAGCAATAGTAATATTTAATTACTTTGTTAACGTTACCAATTAATAACTATATATCGTATATACACATAAATGTTCGTGATTCGTCAGGCATAGTTAAAGGGTAATTGATTATTCAAAAAAAATAGATTTCAAACTTTCTAGACTCAGTATTACAAATTTTTGCTTATCGTGTCGGAAACATATAGAGATTAGGGTTTAAATTTGGTCGGAAATTTCCGGGTCGTTACAGTACCCACCCGTTAAAGAAATTTCGTCCCCGAAATTTGGTAGAGGTTGTCATAGAAACAATAGGGATGTTTTCATGACAAATATGAGGTATTAATGGAGTTTTATCTTTATTGAGAGATATAGATAAAACGATTCGATCATGTGATGCGCACGAGTGATGCTATCACAAAAGAGTGAAATGGGTCGATAAATATATTTGTTTTGACTGATGACGTAGTTACTATTGACTTCCGGGATTTAAGGGATTTAAAGAAAATCTTACGTAACAAGATTTGGCTCTTCGGCGATCAGGATCTTCTTTGATATAATACGACAATCTGTTTCGATTTCTCTGTCGAATATTTCACTATAAATCTACCTCCTTTCTTTCCTATATCTTCCATATCTCACATCTCCTACTCTTTCTTCTTAATACCTTCTTTAAAACATTTATCAATATGCTCCATCCCATTCTGATCTTTGAGATACTCTTAATTTTTACATCTGTCATTCTTCTCTTTCATGTACCACCGGAGGATCTTATTTACTTCTACTATACTTTTGTATCTATAGTGTTTCTAGTTCTCCCGTGTCTCTATATTGCTATCAGTATCGATATACACGGTTTGAAATTTTGGGGTTATTATCGGGTTTTATATTCTTCATTATTTTTCGGAGCTTCATGCTTTTGTTTTCTCTTCTCGACTTCGAGTCAAGCGAGCAATGATCCGCAATTCGTAGGTATGAAATTTGGAATGAACATAGCTAATGCTCTTAGAAAGAAATGTTAATGACACGATTTTGATTTGTCAAATTACCAGATTATCCTGGAAAAGACCGAATCATCAAGAAATATTTTCTTGATATGTTTAGAGATTAGATAGAATGTAAGAGTCGTGTAACATGGCACATGATGATGGTACTATAAATCATCACATTCCATTAGAAACTTAACATGACTTACTGTAATATAATAAAGTTGATCAAGTTTCATTATATTATACTAATTCATGTATCAGTTCCCAACACTACTTCAATGCATTCATATTTTAAACTCGAAGGGTTCCGAATTTAGAAACTGACACAGTTTCTTTTATGTTGTAACGCAGATATCACGGAGAGATACATGATCTCAGATAAGAATAGTTGTGAAAATATCTCCAGAAATTTGAAGAACATGTATAACGGAAGATATGAAGATATCTCATAATATCTATGATAAGATGATGATGAAGAATATCATCTGGAAAGGTTTAGAATAAGGAGTAAGGTTCTTTCTAACGGGTTCAGCAGGCACTGAATCGTTTGGATTCTTTGAAGTCAAACTTATTCTTTGTGATTTGTCCACAGCCTCCTTCATACTTTGCTCAATTCATTTTCCAGTTCCCAACCTTCTCTTTTTCTGAGCTTTACCAACATACTGTACTTTACCGTTAAACTTTTGACTGTTAAAGTCGTTTACGATTTTTGCTGCTTCATCAATATTTTAAGAACTACTTCATAGTTCAGGGTGTTTTTCAGAAACTTCATATTCGTAGTATGAATTTCTTAGGGATAAACGTTATAGGTATAACTGAAGAAATGCTACTAGATTTTCAAAATACTAATTGCGGATTCCGCCGAAGAGATAATGAGCTGGTGGTATATCTGCTGATGATGTCGTGGGATATAAAAGGTTCTCTGGTAACGATGACGGAAGAACAACATGTATATATCGAGGTTGTAATGAGAGTATTCATGCTGAGAAGTCAAAGTGGAGCTGTGACAAAATTGGCTACTTGAAAAGAAATGGTATGGTTGTTTTTGCTAATGAATGATAAGGAATTCGACGCGGATAGGTTTTAACTATATATAGTTTCGAAAGTTTTTCAGATGCATAACTGTATGCATGAATCTTTCTTCCATAGGCGAGGTGCGACTGGTTCAACTTCTCGATCGAGGTGTTTTCAAGAATCATGAAAGATTTGATCGCGAATTGTAATTGTCGAGGTACAAATAAGGTTTAGGATAAAATCAAGTGGCAAACTTGAAGAATTGTTTAGTTTCATATGTTATAATCAATATTTTAATTCATTTACTTGTCCAAAGTTAGCAGTCTAATAGTCCGATTGTCCAATGGTCCAATAGTTCAACAGTTCAATATATTCATATATAATTTAATATACATAATTAATTAATACGTATCGTGACCCGTGTACCGATCTCGGTGTCGATCACAACTCAAAGTATATATATATTTTGGAATCAACTCCGACCCTGTATAGCCAACTCCCACCTTCACATATAGAGTGTCTATGGTTGTTCCGAAATATATATATAGATGGGTCAATATGATAAGTCGAAACCTTGTGTACGTGTCCCGTTATTTAAAATGCGTAAAATAAATAAATATATATATCATGACCCATTATACAACGTGTTGTCTCAGAATAAATCCGACGTATTGTTGTACATGTGTCCCGACGGTATGTATAGTGCAGAAATTATAATTGCGAGAATGTAAATTGCGATAAATTAAATGTTAACAGTTAGCTGGGAACAGTTAGCCGGAACAGTTAGCGTGTAATCCAATCACAATTTCAATTAATTAATTCGTTTGTTTCTAACACTTTTTATTTTTGTCCAATGTTTTCTTCGTTATGCCACTTGTTGGATTCTGATAGGTCAAAATCCAAATATGAAATGTGAATAGAAATGGTTATTTGGTGGTGAACGGATACGTATATTGGTAGTTGTAAGTAGGATAGTAAATGATCGTTGAATCAGATTTGAAAAATGTACAGTGTAACTTATTAATGTGAATTCTAAATATTCCTCGGGTACTACCCACCCGTTAAAATATTTTCATCATTAATAATTTGTACGAAGGAATTTTTAATTACAATCTTTATGAAAATATACTGGCATATATATTTTCTTCAGATGTAATCATAGATTTAATGAGTCAATAACATATTAAACTCATCAGATTTATTGTTAATACTAGATTACATAATCTCTAAAGCATTAGAGATTACTTAGTCGTCATATTGAACAAAGATAGTGAGGTAGAATGGTACGTAAATCGAAGATAATCGATGTAGAACGATATGTAGAACGAAAATAAAGTGAATAGAGCGATACGTAGAACGGTGATTATACTCGAGGTGTAATTTGTGACGTTGAGATTTACGACGTGGTGGTGGTTTGAGGGTGATAAGGATACCATTGACGTTGATGATGGTGATGCTGTTGATGGTGCTGGTACTGAAGATTGCGATGTTGATGTTACTGGAGGTACTGGTTATGCTGCCGGTGCTGCCGCTGGTGTTGGTAACCTTCGCACCAGATTCTCCAAAACCATTACTCGAGCACGTAGTTCGTTAACTTCTTATATTATGTCGGGATGATTGACGTTTGAAACGAGCGGGTGAGTAAGATTCAAAATATGGGATAGTATGTAATTGTGACGAGATACTCGGAAAAGAAAAGAGAAAATGGTTTCTCGAACAGGTTCGCCGATAAGTGTTTTAGGTTCATCGCCAAGAGGCAATTTGGTGGATGGAGGAGATCTTTGATGTGAAATAATTTTCGAATAGAGGATGATATTCTAACTTCATAGAATATATATATATACTAAAGATTATGTAGACCACGGAGCAATTTACGGCATGTGTCAGGCAATTCTACGGTAGCAGATACTCTAAGATATAAATTTTGTCTATACACTATCGATGCACTAAATGCAGTAAGACGTATCTAGACTTGAGAATGATAGGCAGGCAATTTCCTAAGGATGATAAACAGATGATTTCCGACTAAAAATGATAAGCAAAACTTTTGACAGGCAGACACGGTCAAAGTCCAGACTCACTAATGTATCCTAATAACTACCAGTTAGACACACTAATGCAAGGCCTGGTTCGCTAAGACCAACGCTCTGATACCATTCTGTCAAACCCTGTCCAAGTCCCCCTGGACGAAATCATCAATATCTGGTTCCATTGCGATGATCGACTCCAAGTAATGTCTTTATTATGAGCAAATGCACAGCGGAAGACTTAATTCGTACCTGAGAATAACATGATTTAAAATGTCAACATAAAGTTGGTGAGTTATATAGGTTTGATGCTAGCAGCGTTATAACTATGGACCACAAGATTTCATGTTTATACATAATACACTCCTCGTGTATAGAAAAGATGTTGAGCACTTGGTAACCATACTTAACATTTAAATCACAGCAGCATACTCTTAAATAAACCCTACACCGTACCAAGTGTAGTAACGAAACGAAGTACTGTGCAACCGTTAAATGCTGGTCGTCCAGCCCGGTTGGGGTTGTCAGGCCCGATAGATCTATCAACAGGATTCGCGTTTACGCTCCTCACGTAAATATTAGCTACCAAGTATAAAGAGATATGCCATGGTACAACTCAACGTAGAATTTATTTTTGATCACTTGTGTCCATAACGTAAATCATTTATAAAAACAGTGCATGTATTCTCAGCCCACAAATATTTAGTATTTAAAAGGGACTATATACTCACCTAATGTATTTTGTAGTAAAAAATACATATAACACCATTTAACAAGTATAAGGTTGGCCTCAGATTCACGAACCTATATCAAGTATATATATATATATATTAACATCTATTCATGTAATCGAACAACTAAAGTTATATATAATTAGTGATATAATTGTTATTTTAGTAAATTATATATTTCATTAATAAGTAATTTAAATATTTCTATTTTATGTACATTAACTAAATAGTTAGTATTTGTTATAAAACGTTAATATAGATATGTAATATGTATTAACTATAGTGTTATATAACCTAAAATCATAAAATAATATTAATGATAATAAAAAAAAATTGTATTATTTTAATAATAATATTAGTAAATATACTTAATAATGATAATAATATTAGTAGTATTATTGATAATAATAATAATAATAATAATAATAATAATAATAATAATAATAATAATAATAATGGTTTTAATGATAATATTACTTATAATAATAATGAAAAAGAAAATTTTAATAAAAACACTCTTGTTAAAAATAATACTTTTAAAAATGATAATACTAATAATGGTATTAATAATAATAATTATTATTATAATTATATTGAAATAGTAAAATTAATAAGTTTAAAGGTACAACCTTTGAAGACACCCTTAAAAAAAATGCCACTGCCGGGGTTTGAACCCGTGACCACTTGATAACCTAACACTCCCTCTAACCACCCATCTGGCTCAGCTTTTCTGTTTTATAATCCCAACTTAATCTTATACCGTGTTTTTTTTTTCTATTTCCTCTCCCATTCTAATTTCGATCAACATACAAAATTCATCCTTATTATCTGTTACAACTCGGCTCAACCAAAATCCAAAGATGGGTCACGGCCCAAGTTCAATCCCATTTATTTTCAGCCCAATTCTTCACAAAGGGTCATGGTCCAACAATTTAATCAAGCCCAAGTTATGTGTTAAATAATTTAATCATTGGATTCGTGGGTATTGTGGTTTGACAGATACATACATACATCCCTTCACCTTTACAGCTCAACCTTCCATTTACTTTCCTAATATGATAACCGATAGTCTAACATTGATCAACACAGAATCATTATCACCACTTAATAATTCGACGTATTCCCTTCATTCTTCACCTCTATCTTTATTCTATTTATATATCATAAACAATAAAACAGATACATGAAACTATTGCTATTTTGGAGGGTTTGAAACTGATCGAAAGAACAGAAACATCACAGTAGGTGATTCGGTGATCTTGGAACGGTATTAGGTTGTAACTTGTGGTGTTGCTAAACGAAAGCAGAATTATGCGAGAGGGAGGAGAGGGAGATGAGAGAGAGAAAGAAGAGAGTGATGGTAACGGTTAGATGGTTGTACATGGTGGTGTGTTGTGGTTCGAACAAAGAAAGAAAGGAACCAACGAGAGAGAAAAACAAAACGCAGGTGGTGGTTTGATTAGGATCCAAACAGAAAAAGATTTGCAGCAGTACATAGCAGCACTTATGATTGTGATTGTGGTTGTTGTTTGGTTCGATTTGTAACAGAAACAATGAGCTTAACAGCTATATTTTTTTTTATAGTGTAAGTGGTGGTTTTCGTGATAGAGATGGTGGTATTGATATGGGTTCATGTTCAAGAAGAAGAAAACGAGAGAGGAAAGATAGATAGGTGGTTTTCGAAAGAAAAGGACCAAGATAGTTCATGGTGATGATGATCAAAGTTAACGAGGGTTGAAGTGAGTGGTTGAATCGAGCAATAAGCAGAAAACAGATGCAACAATGGTAATTTGATGTTATCTTTCGAAACAGAAAGAAGAAATAGAGAATGGAAGGGAGAAAGAAACAAGAGCAGGGTTCAACTTCTATTTTCTTCAAAACTAAATTTTTATTGTGTTGTTTTATAAGGAAGATATGGGATCGACAGGATTAACAACCAGATATGGAATATAAAGAAAAATAATGAAATTGAAAAGGATATTTAATCTGATTTTGTTTCTATGTGTTTATCAATTTGCATCAATTTCTATGGAATCCAATGTAAAAAAAAATGATATGCAACCAACCGCAAATCGATTAAATATATATATGATTTTCAGTTTTTATTAATTATTAAATATAATAGTAATAAATAATAAATATATTAATAGTCATATTAAATAATAATAATACCAATAATAAAAAGAAAACAATACTCAAATTTTTTTAATGTTAATAATAATAAAAGGTTTTATCTCCTAATAACAACATTAATATTATTAATAATAACAATTTACAATTATAATAGTTCTTAACATAATTTATAGTATCTAATAATAATATTAATGTTAATAATCGTATAACAAATCAAATGTATCATACTTCATGTATATATAATGTTTATTAATAATATCGATATTAATATTAATATTTATATTTATTTTAATGAAAGCAATAGTAATATTTAATTACTTTGTTAACGTTACCAATTAATAACTATATATCGTATATACACATAAATATTCGTGATTCGTCAGGCATAGTTAAAGGGTAATTGATTATTCAAAAAAAAATAGATTTCAAACTTTCTAGACTCAGTATTACAAATTTTTGCTTATCGTGTCGGAAACATATAGAGATTAGGGTTTAAATTTGGTCGGAAATTTCCGGGTCGTTACACCATACTGATAGAACAACGGACGAACCCACTAATTCTAGTGTGGAGTGTTTTTATTGTCATGAACTTGGACATACTAAACGATTTTGCAAGAAATTGCAAACTCAAATTATGAGGAATAATCTCTCAGCACATGCTGCATCTTCAACCGTTGCAAATGGTGAATCTGTGAAACCTACTACTTCAACTGTTGCTTTTGCCGAAATAGGTAATGACACGTGTCTCTTATCACCAGCCTCCAAATGGGTCATTGATTCTGGTGCCTCAGATCATATGACAGGTAATGACCATCTTTACCACTCATCTTATGTCACAATTGCAAATGGTACCACCTCCTCTGTTCTTGGTTCTGGCACTATCAACCTCACTCCATCTATATCTTTATCATCTGTTTTATGTCTACCCAATTTCACATTTAACCTGCTATCCGTCAGCAAACTTACTCGTGACTTAAATTGTGTAGCCTTATTATTTCCTGACTCTTGTATCTTTCAGGATCTCTCGACGAAACAGATTATTGGTAAAGGACGGTTATCTGATGGACTTTACATACTTGAAACTACAACAAAAATTCCCCGGTCATTAGTATGCTCAAAGTCATCTTCTCCTCTTATAATGCATTATCGGTTAGGTCATCCTTCTTTACAAAAATTGAAGAAACTATGTTCTGAGTTTTTCGGTGTATCCTCTTTATATTGTGAGTCTTGTCAGTTCGCTAAGCATCAACGAGTCCACTTAAGTCCTAGAGTGAATAAGCGGGCTGCGTCCCCATTTGAATTAGTACATTCTGATGTTTGGGGTCCTTGTTCTGTGACATCAAAATCTGGTTTTAAATATTATGTTACTTTTATTGATGACTACTCTCATGTTACATGGCTTTATTTAATGAAAAGTCGCTCTGAAGTATTCACTCATTTTTGTTCCTTTGTTGCCGAAGTAAAAACACAATTTCATACTTCTGTTCTAACTCTGAGAAGTGATAACGCAAAAGAATTTCTCTCAGAGTCATTTAAATCATATATGCTTCAAGAAGGTATCCTGCATGAGTCATCATGCGTTGATACACCAGCCCAAAATGGGGTGGCGGAACGAAAAAATAGACACCTTCTTGAGGTAGCCCGAGCACTATTATTTCAAATGAATGTTCCAAAACCTTTTTGGGCTGATGCCGTATCAATTGCGTGCTTTCTTATAAATCGCATGCCGTCTGTAGTTCTTAATGGTGATATTCCATATAGTATCTTATTTCCTACAAAATCCTTGTTTCCAATCGAGCCAAAGATATTTGGTAGCACTTGTTTTGTTCGAGACACCCAACCTCACCTAACCAAATTAGATCCTAAATCTATTAAGTGTGTCTTTCTAGGATACTCTCGTCTTCAGAAAGGGTATAGATGCTTTTCACCAACCCTCCAACGCTATGTTGTTTCCAGAGACGTCACATTTCAAGAAGAATTACCGTTCTTTCCCACAACCATTTCTCACAATCATGAGGAGAGTGATGACTTATTGAGATATAGCATGAAAGTACCCACACCAGATCCCACACCAGGTCCCACACCAGATCCCACACCAGGTCCTACACCAGATCGCACACCAGATCCCACACCAGATCCCACACCCGATCCCACATCAGAGCCACCATCAGAACAAACTAGCCATTTTCAATATATATACAGTCGACATCCCCGTCCTACATCAGTGCCCGCTCCTGAGCCACATTCATCGTCGGTAGATCCTCCCGGTGAGTCACCGAGTAATGTTTCTAGTGATATTCATGATACTCAATCTTTCGACTCTGATTCTGATATACCGATTGCTCTTCAAAAAGGTAAACGTAAGTGTACTTATCCTATTGCTTCCTTTGTCTCTTATGATAAGTTTTCCGTCTCTTCTCGTGCTTTTGTTGCCACCTTAGACTCTGTCTCCATTCCGAAAACTGTTGGTGAAGCTTTGGCTCATTCTGGATGGCGTGCTACTATGATTGAGAAAATGAATGCATTCGATCATAATGGAACTTGGGCATTAGTTAACTTACCTGTTTCTAAAAAGGCAATTGGTTGTAAGTGGGTCTTCATGGTAAAGGTTAATCCTGATGGTTCTTTGGCACGGTTGAAAGCTCGTTTAGTTGCTAAGGGATATGCTCAAACATATGGAGTGGATTATTCTGAGACCTTTTCTCCTGTTGCTAAACTCACATCTATCAGATTATTCATTTCTTTAGCTGCTACATATCAATGGACTATTCACCAACTTGATGTGAAGAATGCATTTTTACATGGAGATTTGCAAGAAGAAGTCTATATGGAGCAACCACCTGGGTTTGTTGCTCAGGGGGAGTCTGGTAAAGTATGCAAATTACGAAAAGAAATTTACAGTTTGAAGCAATCTCCTCGTGCCTGGTTCGGAAAATTCAATGCGGTAGTTAGAAACTTTGGCCTAAGAAGAAGTGCATATGATCACTCCGTATTCTTCGCTTCATCAAACTCTGGGTGCATCTTTTTTGTTGTTTATGTGGATGACATTGTAATTACTGGGAGTGATAAAGAAGGAATTCACAGGTTAAAAACATTCTTAAGTACTCAATTTCAAACGAAGGACCTTGGTCCTTTGAAATATTTTCTAGGTATTGAAGTATCTCGAAATAAAAGAGGTATTTTCTTATCTTAGAGAAAGTATTGTCTTGATGTGCTCAGTGATTCTGGGATGATTAACGCAAAAACTTGTGAAACACCAATGATACCCAGTATAAAGTTAAAACCCGACGAAGGAGAACTTCTTATGAACCCAGAAAAATATAGAAGGATTTTCGGCAAGCTAAATTATCTTACACTCACCCGTCCTGATATTGCTTTCCCGGCGAGTGTTGTGAGTCAGTTCTTGTCATCTCCGAGAACCTCACATTGGGATGCTGTCACTCATATCTTAAAGTACTTAAAAGGTACACCTGGTCGTGGTCTTTTATACCAGAATCATGGTCACCACACTATCGAGGGATTTTCTGATGCTGATTATAATGGTGATCCTGCAACTAAACGGTCTACAACTGGTTATTGTGTCTTCGTTGGAGGAAATCTTGTATCTTGGAAAAGTAAGAAACAAAATGTGGTATCCCGTTCAAGTTCGGAATCTGAGTATCGAGCCATGGCCCAGACAACTTGTGAACTTATTTGGGTTCGTAATCTTCTAAGCGAGATTGGTTTTGCTCAGTCCGAACCAATGAACTTGTGGTGTGATAACAAAGCAGCCATTCATATTGCAAGCAACCCCGTCTTCCATGAAAGGACCAAACATATTGAAGTTGACTGTCATTTTACTCGAGAAAAGTTAGAAGAAGGAATTATTCAAACACCTCATATCAAAAGTAATGAACAGTTGGCTGACTTATTCACCAAAGCATTATCTAGAAATTGCATCCGTCAGTTTTGTGACAAGCTGGGCATGATCAATATCTATGCTCCAGCTTTAGGGGGGTGTTACAATACAAAAGACATACGTATACACATTTAATGTTAGTAGGTAGTCGGTGCAATTAATGTAGTTAGTTAAGTTGGTGCAATTAATGTAGTTAGTTGGGCAGGTGCATTTATTAGGCAGTCAGGTCTTGTATCTCGGGTCTATATATATCCTCGTTGTATGTTGTAAATGTGAATCAATCAAGAGAGATGAACTTATAGAGAATTTAGATGTTTTACATTTGGGATGTTGTTAAATTAAACCTTGCTGTACCGGACATTATTCCGGTCCCTATTTCAAATGAGCTTATGGAAGACGCCGCTGGGAAATGCAATGAGGCTTGCGCGGCCTTAGCGAACTTGACGATTCCTCGTTTAGAAGAATTAGCTGAGAACAGGGAATTTACGTCCCGCCAGGTGGTTGATGATATGCTAGCATAGGCTTACAAGAGGCTTGGATTGTAGGGACGATGGCTGTCTGCTTTCAAGCAGTTGTTTTCAGTCAGCGAGGGATGGGCTCAGCAGTTTAAGGGTTTCACATCCCTATATCTATATTTATTTATTTCTTTTTTGTTTGAAAAAACAGGGTATGCGTCTGATCGCTGTTGGTGAGGATTGTATATTCTCCTTAGTGTAGGGCACGGTTCCAATTAAGCCACCCCTAGTATATTAGTATGTTCGTAGGAAATAATTATCTTAAACGATATGCACAAGAGTATAATTCTGTCTTCTTAGGTAACTGCCTTTTCTTATATGGTGTCGCAGTATAAGATATTTTCTTTTGCTAAAGGCATTTGATTTAAGTACTCTTGTGCTTAATGTTAGGCGTATGTACCCTTTCCTTATGGATATTTTATTATATTTGTGCTACATGCTTTTATACTTATTGCAAATTTATAAGCGGTTTTCTTTAAATACTTGCAATCGTGTGCGCATTATAACATATGAATAAATGTTATATGCATATGACGGGAGCGACCCCTCTATATACGTATAATCTTTTTATTCTTGCGTCTTAGCAAATTAATACTAAGCGTTAAAAAAGCAAACCAATGCTTATACATATTATACTCTTGACGTTTATAAATTGTTTGCACTCATTGATAATCCAATATCGAATCCGTCTATATAAGCAACCCAATGCTTATCTCAAGAGTCTTCTGGACAATCCAATGTTCGTGTTATTAACAAGTAACCAAACTTGTATTTTATAGTCATGACTTTGCAAGTCTCCGTCTTGCGTGACGTACAAGCGTTTGAAACATTCCAATGTTTTACTACTGTCACCATTGAAAATAGTATTAGTAACCAAACTAAACTATGCCACTTGGGATTCGGAGTATATCCCTTTGCAGCCAGGGGCTCCATAATTAAATCTAAATGCAAGCATTATTGGCTTAAATTGATTGATTCAATTTATTAAAAATAATTTA
This sequence comes from Rutidosis leptorrhynchoides, assembly GCF_046630445.1. NCBI lineage: Eukaryota > Viridiplantae > Streptophyta > Magnoliopsida > Asterales > Asteraceae > Rutidosis > Rutidosis leptorrhynchoides. Next base: position 124,082,586 of record NC_092343.1, on the reverse strand, counting down.
AACGACAAAAGTATTTAATAAAAACATAGCAACGATAACAAAATTTCAACAGATGTCTGGGTGATCAATCATACTGTTGATATCTTTTGCTTTTTTTCACCTTCTAGATTTATGCATGCAAGGCGCATTCCGCTAATTTATTTTCAAGCCACCGTGCCCCTTTTGTCCTTTTTTGAAGTAACTATATTATCTGGGTTATTCGCCGCGTAGTAACATCTGGGTTTTTTACTGCTTACTTGTAACATCCCGCCTTTTTCCGTTTACTTTCCGTTTAACTATTTAAAGTCCGTTATATATTTATAACATCTCTCATTGATACGCGTTTAAATTATCTCGTTTAGGTAATTCACGCACCCGAATGAAACTTGAGGGACTAGACTTGCTAAATGACCAAAGATGTTACTAGGTCAAAGTGGTCAAACTTCCCTCTCATCCATTCATTCATCTCTTTCTCTTTTACTACTTCAACATTTTTTTCTCTCAAACTCAAATTCAAAGAATCATCATCTAAATCTAATCTAGCAAGTGTTTTGCAAAACAAATTACATATTTGGAATTCTTGTAACTTCCTCTTCGATTCCATACCGATTTCATTACATCTGGGTAACTTTCTAAAATCACTGGATTACTTGTTCTTGATGTTTTTAACTTATAAAAGTGTTAATTAGTGTCTATGTCTCAAGTCTAGCATGATTATGTGATTTGTTTGCTTGTTCTTGCTATTTTGATGTAATTAGCTCAACTTGAAAGATGACTTGTTTAATCTTGAGTTTTGGTTGTTTATATGTTGTTAGATGTTAAAAGTTCATGCTTTAATTGTGTTACTAGTATCACTAGCTTCAATTTGATGTGTAGGTCGCTTTAGAAAACTTCATAAACTTGGTTATTGATTTTAGTGATCTTGGTTAGGGTTTGATAGACCTAAATGTGAATATTTGATGAATTAAATGCTATGAAATGTTGTTGATAAGTGTTTAGTTGCAATGTTTGTTCAATTACCTTCGAAACAGCATATCATTTATGTAAAATGGATCACCGGATCATGAAATGAGATTTATGAACTTGGATGCAATTAATGATGAACATTAATGCGGTTTTGGTTATTATAAGTGGTAGATTGATTGATGAAATGTGTCTAGTTGTTTTCCTTGACAAATTACCTTCCCAACGGTATAAGATACATGTTTGGATTGTTTACGGATCATAAATTGTGTTTGTTTGGGTTTTGGTTCGTGCACTTGTGAAAAATTAGCAATCAGACCTGAGGACTGATCTGGACGCCGTCCAGATTCCTGGACGCCGTCCAGGCCTTCACATCTGGACCCCGTCCAGCCAATCTGGATGCCATCCAGATGAACTGTCAGGTTCTGATTTGGTTGGTCATTTTTCATTTAATTCTAAGTATGCTACGCACCTCCGATTCACATGTAACTTGTTCTAACATGCTTATATATGATTAAAAACCTCAGAAAAATAGTTCGGGACCCGACCCGAATGTGTTGACTTTTTCGTTGACTTCGACCCGACCAAAGTTGACTTTTGATCAAACTTAACCAAATACTTGTGCCATCGTTCTAACGTGCATTCATACTTGTATATTGCATGAAACTTGACAACATAACTTACATGCTATATCATCGAGTCGTAACGAGCCATAGGACTAATTGAACACTTTGACCAAATCGTGTTTACCGTTATTGATACAACCTATTTGTTTAGGTCAAGACTAGCAATTGTCCTTGCACACGTTTACTTGTGAAGTACTTTATTACTCGTGCACTCAAGGTGAGATCATAGTCCCACTTTTACTCTTTTAAACTTACATTTGGGATGAGAAAACATAAACGTTTCTTTTTACTAAGTGAACACAAGTACAGGAAAATAAACATTCTACATACGAGTATAGAACAAAATCCTCATTTCGATTATCATTAGTTACACTTGCCGGGTGTAAGCGAGAACTTATGTTATATGGCCATATGGGTTTGACAAACCCTCATTCGAATGGTTCGCTACCGTTACGTCGGATGAAATGTATTTTTGAGAAACAGTGTATGTTCTAACACTATTGTGATGGGGTTCTATGGTAGGAAAGTTAAGCCTTGATAATTGGGTGCTCGTGAATATTAACTTTTAGAATGTATTACTATTACTTTCAATGTTGCAAATCTTGTGGTTCAACCTACTTATTTACTCACTTACTTACTTAAACCTATGATTTCACCAACGTCTTTGTTGACATATTTCTATGTTTTTCTCAGGTCTTTGAACGATATGTGATACATGCTTCCGCTCATTATTTTGATACTTGCATTGGATGTCGAGTATATGTGCATACGAGGAGTGTCTTTAGATTTTATCTAAAACTGTGTCGCATAGGTTTCAATTGTACTTAATTTTGTAACGTAACTTTTGGTTGAACAATTCTTGTAAACTTGGAAACAATCTTTACTTTTGAAATGAATGCGACATATTTTGGTCAAACGTTATTTTAAAGACTTATGACCACGTAACGGGACCTAAGTAGTCGGCACCGTCAATGACGATTTTGTCGGGTCACTACAGATGGTATCAGAGCATTGGTTGTAGGGATTTAGAGTTCATTTGTGTCAACCCCGAGTCATAGGGCACATTAGTGAGTCTAGACTACAACCGGCATATAGACTTGAAGTAGGAATTACTTGACTACTTGTGCATTTATACTCGAACGTTTCTACTCATATCTACTCTTATTTCATCTTAATCTCACGTTGTTTAATTTGATTGACACACCACCTTGACTATATGAGATAATGCCAAACGCACATATGAACCAGGGTAATATAATTTCCGGGATTATATTACGGTGACTCATATGAACGTTCCGACATTATGACATAAAGAATTTAAGGCAAGTCAAGGAAAATTTTCTCTCTATCCTTATTCCATATCATGATTAGTATTATTGAAAATACTAATCAACGGTATTCTTGTGTTTTGAAGGAACAATGCCTCCTCGTCGTGTACCACGCCATGAAACACCCGAACAAGCTCTACAACGGATGATAGCCACCGCCGTAGATGCGACCATGGCCGGTCACTCATCCAACAATAATAACAATAACAACAACAATGGAGCCGGTAATTCAAACGAGGGATGCTCTTATAAAGCTTTCATGGGGTGCAAACCTCACACTTTCGATGGAACCGGAGGACCGATTGTGCTCACCTGATGGTTTGAGAAAACGGAAGCCGTCTTTAGCATAAGCGGTTGTCAGGACCAAGACAAGGTCAAATACTCCACCCACACTTTCGCCAGTGTCGCTCTCACATGGTGGAACACCTATGTACAATCGGTGGGTACCGATGAAGCTCACGCCCTCTCTTGGGCCGATCTAAGGGAAAAATATGATCACCGAATATTTCCCTCGCGAAGAAACCCGAAGGCTCGAACAAGAGCTAAGATCTTTGAAAGCGGTCGGGAACGATCTCAAGGCCTACATTCAATGATTTTCCGAACTAGCCTTGATGTGCCCAAACCTTGTGAATCCCGAATCTTTAAGGGTTGAACTTTACATGGATGGTCTTCCAAAGAGCCTCAAACAAGGAGTAATGTCATCCAAACCCACTAATCATCAAGAAGCTTTGAACACGGCCCGCAAATTGATAGAAACGGTGGATGAAATCATAGTACTGGCACCTAAAGCTGAGGATAAGTTGGGTGGCAACAAAAGAAAATGGGAAGCCACTCCGTCAAACAACTACAACAACAACTTCACCAAAAAGCCTTTCACCAATGACGACAAGAAGGGTTATGCCGGAAACCTACCTCTTTCCAACAAATGCCACAAGTATCATTTTGGTAAATGTGGAGAGCTAATTTTCCACCGGTGCCAAGGAATTGGTCATAAGGCCAACGATTGTAAAAGTTCCGCCCCCGTCGCTCGAAAGGGGCCCAATGCACTAAAGACGGTCACTTGTTACGAATGTGGCCAAACGGGTCATTATAGGAATGAATGCCCAAAGAAGAAAGCCAACCCCGATACACGCGGCCGAGCTTTCAACATTAACGCCCAAGAGGCCCGGGATGACAATGAACTAGTGACGGGTACGTTTCTTCTCAACAACTCGTATGTTACTTGCTTATTCGATTCGGGTGCTGATAAATGCTTTGTATCCAAGACTTTGGCTCATACTCTTTGCACTTCACCACTCCCCTTAGATACTACTTATGCCATTGAGGTGCCCAACGGGAACCTATTGAGTGCCGACACATATTACCGGGGGTGTACGTTAAACATTTTGGGTAATGAGTTTGAAATTGACTTGATACCCATGGAACTAGGAAGCTTCGATGTAATAATCGGTATGAATTGGTTAGCCAAAACAAAATCTCACATCCTTTGTGATCTTAACGCATTCTAAATTCCTATCGAGAATGGTGAACCCTTGATTGTTCATGGCGATAAGAGTTGCACCGGACTCAACCTCGTCTCGTGCCTTAAAGTTAGAAAATTGCTTCGCAAAGGTTGTTTCGCGATCCTTGCCCACGTTATGAAAGTCGAGTCCGATGAGAAGCATATCGATGATGTGCAAATTGTTCGTAACTTTTTCGATGTATTTCCCGACGAATTGCCGGGTCTTCCACCTCATCGGCCGGTAGAATTCCAAATCGATCTTATTCCGGGATCCGCACCCGTAGCACGTGCACCGTATAGATTTGCTCCATCCGAAATGCAAAAATTGCAAAGTCAAATCCAAGAACTACTTGACCGTGGTTTTATCCAACCTAGCCATTCACCATGGGGCGCTCCGATTTTGTTCGTTAAGAAGAAAAACGGATCTCTACGAATGTGCATTGACTATCGTGAACTAAACAAATTAACGGTTAAGAACCGATATCCTCTCCCACGCATCGATGACCTCTTTGATCAATTACAAGGATCTCGTGTATATTCGAAAATCGATCTCCGCTCGGGTTATCATCAATTAAGGGTTAAGGGGGAAGATATTTCCAAAACCGCTTTCCGGACTCGTTATGGTAGTTATGAATTTCTTGTTATGCCATTTGGTCTCACTAATGCACCGGCGGTGTTCATGGACCTCATGAACCGCGTGTGCAAACCATACCTCGACAAATTCGTTATTGTGTTCATCGATGACATTTTGGTCTATTCTAAAAGCGAAGAAGACCACGAACAACATCTCCGACTTGTGCTTGAACTCTTGAGACAAGAACGACTCTATGCCAAATTCTCCAAGTGTGAATTTTGGTTGAAGGAAGTTCAATTTCTTGGTCATGTTGTAAGTGATCAAGGTATTAAAGTCGATCCCACAAAAATCGAAGCCATTAGTAATGGGAGACTCCTACTACTCCTACTCACATTCGTCAATTTTTGGGTCTCGCCGGATACTATCGTAGATTCATCAAGGATTTCTCTTTGGTTGCTCATCCTTTAACCGCGTTAACCCACAAGGGAAAGAAATACATTTGGGCAACCGAACAAGAATCCGCATTTCAAATCTTGAAGACAAAGCTAACCACCGCTCCTATCTTGTCACTTCCCGAAGGCAATGATGATTTTGTTGTATATTCCGATGCCTCCAAACATGGTTTTGGGTGTGTATTAATGCAACGAAAGAAGGTCATTGCTTATGCCTCTCGACAACTAAAAATTCATGAACGAAACTACACGACACATGATCTCAAACTCGGAGCCGTTGTCTTTGCACTTAAAATGTGGAGACACTACCTTTATGGAACCAAAAGTACCATCTTCACCGATCACAAAAGCCTCCAACACATCTTCGATCAAAAATAACTAAACATGAGACAACGACGGTGGATTGAAACTTTAAACGATTACGATTGTGAGCTTCGTTACCATCCCGGTAAGGCCAACGTAGTGGCCGATGCCTTAAGTCGAAAGGAAAGGATGGTGCCTCTCCGTGTCCGAGCCTTAAACATCACCATTCACAATAACCTCCATAGTCAAATTCGTGTAGCCCAATGAAATGTCCCGTTCATATTGATTATAAACGTTCCATATTAATTGATTTCGTTGCGAGGTTTTGACCTCTATATGAGACGTTTTTCAAAGACTGCATTCATTTTTAAAACAACCATAACCTTTATTTTATCAATAAAGGTTTCAAAAGCATTACGTAGATTATCAAATAATGATAATCTAAAATATACTGTTTACACACGACCATTACATAATGGTTTACAATAGAAATATATTACATCGACATATGTTTCTTGAATGCAGTTTTTACACAATATCATACAAACATGGACTCCAAATCTTGTCCTTATTTTAGTATGCAACAACGAAAGCTCTTAGTATTCACCTGAGAATAAACATGCTCTAAATGTCAACAAAAATGTTGGTGAGTTATAGGTTTAATCTATATATATCAAATCGTGACAATAGACCACAAGATTTCATATTTCAATATACATCCCATACATAGAGATAAAAATCATTCATATGGTGAACACCTGGTAACCAACATTAACAAGATGCATATATAAGAATATCCCCAACATTCCGGGACACCCTTCGGATATGATATTAATTTCGAAGTACTAAAGCATCCGGTACTTTGGATGGGGTTTGTTAGGCCCAATAGATCTATCTTTAAGATTCGCGTCAATTAGGGTGTATGTTCCCTAATTCTTAGATTACCAGACTTAATAAAAAGGGGCATATTCGATTTCGATAATTCAACCATAGAATGTAGTTTCACGTACTTGTGTCTATTTTGTAAATCATTTATAAAACCTGCATGTATTCTCATCCCAAAAATATTAGATTTTAAAAGTGGGACTATAACTCACTTTCACATATTTTTACTTCGTCGGGAAGTAAGACTTGGCCACTGGTCGATTCATGAACCTATAACAAATATGTACATATATATCAAAGTATGTTCAAAATATATTTACAACATTTTTAATACGTTTTACTATTTTAAGTTTATTAAGTCAGCTGTCCTTGTTAGTAACCTACAACTAGTTGTCCATAATTAGATGTACAGAAATAAATCGATATATATTATCTTGAATCAATCCACGACCCAGTGTATACACATCTCAGGCTAGATCACAACTCAAAGTATATATATTTTTGGAATCAACCTCAACCATGTATAGCTAACTACAACATTACTGCATATAGAGTGTCTATGGTTTTTCCAAATAATATATATACATGGGTCGATATGATATGTGAAAACATTTGCATACGTGTCTATGGTATCCCAAGATTACATAATATATTAGAATACATGTATAATACAATATAAGTTAGCTAGGATATGATTTGTATAGATTTGTTAAACATTTCCCGTAGCTAAAAAGATAAAAAAATATCCAATCTTGTTTTACCCATAACTTCTTCGTTTTAAATCCGTTTTGAGTGAATCCAATTGCTATGGTTTCATATTGAACTTAAGTTTATGAATCTATACATAAAAATTATAAGTTTATAGTCAGAATTACAGGTTACAAGTCGTTTTTGTAAAGGTATTCATTTCAGTCGAAAGAACGACGTCTAGATGACCATTTTGGAAAACATATTTCAACTTTGAGTTTAACCATGATTTTTAGATATAGTTTCATGTTCATAAGAAAAATCATTTTCCCAGAAGAACAACTTTTAAATCAAAATTTATCATAGTTTTTAATTAACTAACCCAAAACAGCCCGCGGTGTTACTACAACGGTGTATATCTGGTTTTACGGTGTTTTTCGTGTTTTCTGGTTTTAAATCATTAAGTTAGCATATCATATTGATATAGAACATGTGTTTAGTTGGTTTTAAAAGTCAAGTTAGAAGGATTAACTTTTGTTTGCGAACAAGTTTAGAATTAACTAAACTATGTTCTAGTGATTTCAAGTTTAAACCTTCGAATAAGATAGCTTTATATGTATGAATTGAATGATGTTATGAACATCATTACTACCTCAAGTTTTTTGGATAAAACTACTGGAAATGATAAAAATAGATCTAGCTTCAAAGGATCCTTGGATGGCTTGAAAGTTCTTGAAGCAGAATCATGACACGAAAACAAGTTCAAGTAAGATTTCCACTCGAAATAAGATTGTTATAGTTATAGAAATTGAATCAAAGTTTGAATATGAGTATTACCTTGTATTAGAAAGATATCTTACTGTAAATAAGAAAGATTTCTTGAAGTAGGATGATCACTTTACAAGATTGGAAGTAAGCTAGCAAACTTGGAAGTATTCTTGATTTTATGAAACTAGAACTTATAGAATTTATGAAGAACACTTAGAACTTGAAGATAGAACTTGAGAGAGATTACTTAAATGAAGAAAATTGTAGAATGAAAGTGTTTGTAGGTGTTTTTGGTCGTTGGTATATGGATTAGATATAAAGGATGTGTAATTTTGTTTTCATGTAAATAAGTCATGAATGATTACTCATATTTTTGTAATTTTATGAGATATTTCATGCTAGTTGCCAAATGATGGTTCCCACATATGTTAGGTGACTCACATGGGCTACTAAGAGCTGATCATTGGAGTATATATATACCAATAGTACATATATCAAAAAGCTGTGTATTGTACGAGTACGAATACAAGTGCATACGAGTAGAATTGTTGATGAAACTGAACGAGGATGTAATTGTAAGCATTTTTGTTAAGTAGAAGTATTTTGATAAGTGTCTTGAAGTCTTTCAAAAGTGTATGAATACATATTAAAACACTACATGTATATACATTTTAACTGAGTCGTTAAGTCATCGTTAGTCGTTACATGTAAATGTTGATTTGAAACCTTTAAGTTAACGATATTGTTAAATGTTGTTAACCCAATGTTTATTATATCTAATGAGATGTTAAATTATTATATTATCATGATATTATGATATATTAATATATCTTAATATGATATATATACATTTAAATGTCGTTACAACGATAATCGTTACATATATGTCTCGTTTCGAAATCATTAAGTTAGTAGTCTTGTTTTTACATATGTAGTTCATTGTTAACACACTTAATGATATATTTAAATATCATTTTATCATGTTAAATAAAGTGTATCAATATCTTAATATGATACATATGTATTTAGTAGACGTTATCATAACGATAATCGGTATATATATCATTTCGAGTTTCTTAACTTAGTAATCTCATTTCTTAAGTATATCACACATTGTTAATATACTTAGTGAGATACTTACTCATCATAATCTCATGTCAACCATATATATATATATATGTCTATATATACCACAACATGTAGTTTTTATAAATTTGTAACGTTCGTGAATCGCCGGTCAACTTGGTTGATCAATTGTCTATATGAAATTTATTTCATTTAATCAAGTCTTAACAAGTTTGATTGCTTAACACATTGGAAACATTTAGTCATGTAAATATCAATCTCAATTAATATATATAAACATGGAAAAGTTCGGGTCACTACAGTACCTACCCGTTAAATAAATTTCGTCCCGAAATTTTAAGCTGTTGAAGGTGTTGACGAATCTTCTGGAAATAGATGCGGGTATTTCTTCTTCATCTAATCTTCACGCTCCCAGGTGAACTCGGGTCCTCTACGAGCATTCCATCAAACCTTAACAATCGGTATCTTGTTTTGCTTAAGTCTTTTAACCTCATGATCCATTATTTCGATGGGTTCTTCAATGAATTGAAGTTTTTCATTGATTTGGATTTCGTCCAACGGAATAGTGAGATCTTCTTTAGCAAAAAAAGTTTTCAAATTCGAGATGTGGAAAGTGTTATGTACCGCCGCGAGTTGCTCAGGTAGCTCCAGTTGGTAAGCTACTGGTCCAACACGATCTATAATCTTGAATGGTCCAATGTACCTTGGATTTAGTTTCCCCCATTTACCAAATCGAACAACGCCTTTCCAAGGTGAAACCTTAAGCATGACCATTTCTCCAATTTCAAACTCTATATCTTTTCTTTTACTGTCCGCGGTGCTCTTTTGTCGACTCTGGACGGTTTTCAATCGTTGTTGAATTTGGATGATTTTCTCGGTAGTTTCTTGTATTATCTCCGGACCCGTAATCTGTCTATTCCCCACTTCATTCCAACAAATCGGAGACCTGCACTTTCTACCATAAAGTGCCTCAAACGGCGCCATCTCAATACTAGAATGATAACTATTGTTGTAGGAAAATTCTGCTAACGGTAGGTGTCGATCCCAACTGTTTCCGAAATCAATAACACATGCACGTAGCATGTATTCAATCATTTGTATCGTCCTTTCACTCTGCCCATCAGTTTGTGGATGATAGGCAGTACTCATGTCTAGACAAGTCCCCAATGCTTGTTGCAACGTCTGCCAGAACCTTGAAACAAATCTACCATCCCTATCAGAGATAATAGAGACGGGTATTCCATGGCTGGAGACAACCTCCTTCAAATACAATCGCGCCAACTTTTCCATTTTATCATCTTCTCTTATTGGCAGGAAGTATGCTGATTTTGTGAGACGATCAACTATTACCCAAATAGTATCAAAACCACTTGCAGTCCTTGGCAATTTAGTGATGAAATCCAAGGTAATGTTTTCCCATTTCCATTCCAGGATTTTGGGTTGCTGAAGTAGACCTGATGGTTTCTGATGCTCCGCTTTGACCTTAGAACACGTCAAACATTCCCCTACCGGGATGTTTCTTGAGATCCTTATACATCTTCCCCGTTCTAGGATGTATTGAGTATCTAGTTTTATGAGCTTCTCAAAGTACCATTTCTCTCATATCTTCAAATTTTGGTACCCATATTCTTTCAGCCCTATACCGGGTTCCATCTTCCCGAATATTAAGATGCTTCTTCGATCCTTTGGGTATTTCACCCTTTAAATTTCCCTCTTTTAAAACTCCTTGTTGCGCCTCCTTTATTTGAGTAGTAAGGTTAGTGTGAATCATTATATTCATAGATTTTACTCGAATGGGTTCTCTGTCCTTCCTGCTCAAGGTGTCGGCTACCACATTTGCCTTGCCCGGGTGGTAACAAATCTCAAAGTTGTAATCATTCAACAATTCAATCCACCTACGCTGCCTCATATTCAGTTGTTTCTGATTAAATATGTGTTGAAGACTTTTGTGGTCGGTATATATAATACTTTTGACCCCATATAAGTAGTGCCTCCAAGTCTTTAATGCAAAAACTATAAAGACCCGTCCTAATCCATCCGGACAAAATCCATATCGATTATAAACGATTCACAACAGTTGATTTCATCGTGAGGTACTTGACCTCTATATGATACATTTTACAAACACTGCATTCGTTTTTTAAAAGACAATCTTTCATTACATCGAAAGTTAACGGCATGCATACCATTTCATAATACATCCAACTATAATTGACTTAATAATAATCTTTATGAACTCGACGACTCGAATGCAACGTCTTTTGAAATATGCCATGAATGACTCCAAGTAATGTTTCTAAAATGAGCAAATGCACAGCGGAAGATTTCTTTCATACCTGAGAATAAACATGCTTTAAAGTGTCAACCAAAAGGTTGGTGAGTTCATTAGTTTAACATAAATAATCATTTCATAATTTTAATAGACCACAAGATTTCATATTTCCATTTCTCATAAACATACGTCCCATGCATAGAGACAAAAATATCATTCATATGGATTGAACACCTGGTAACCGACATTCACAATATGCATATCAGAATATCCCCATCATTCCGGGATCCTCCTTCGGACATAATATAAATTTCGAAGTACTAAAGCATCCGGTACTTTGGATGGGGCTTGTTGGGCCCGATAGATCTATCTTTAGAGTTCACGTCAATTAGGGTGTCTGTTCCCTAATTCTTAGATTACCAGACTTAATAAAAAGGGGCATACTCGATTTCGATCATTCAACCATATAATGTAGTTTTTATTACTTGTGTCTATATCGTAAAAATATTTATAAAGATTGCGCATGTATTCTCAGCCCAAAAATATAAAGGGTAAAAAGGTAAATGAAACTCACGCATATAAATATTGTAAAAACAGTTAATAAAGCATTTGCATGTATTCTCAGCCCAAAAAGGTAATGAGTAAAAAGGGATTAAATGAACTCACCTAATGTATTTTGTAGTAAAAATACATATGACGACATTAGACAAACTGAACAATGCAGGGTTGGCCTCGGATTCACGAACCTATATCATTGGTATATATATTAAAAGGTATAGTCGTATTCGAACAAGTTTATATATTATAACTTGAATTATATATTATACTCATTTAGTTTGTGTATATATTTTAAATGTTTAATATTTATATATTTCATTATATATATATATATATATATATATATATATATATATATATATATATATATATATATATATATATATATATATATGGTTTGTATTATATGAAAATATTCTTAATTCGTTATATATAGTTATTTATATAAATAATGTTATTATAATTGGTAAGTGATATATAAACTATTAATATGATTATAATGTATGTATTTAGTATATTTTAGGTGCAAAATATTTATTTGTAACGAAAATGATAGTTTTGTTAATAATGATTTACTAATAATAATAACTTTCATAATATTGATAATACTAATATAAATAACGATGTTGTTAAAATTGATTCATATGTCAATAATAATAATAATAATAGTAAAACTAATAATTATGAATATGATATTTATACTAATATTAGTGAGAGTAATAATAATTTGTATTGTTTTAAAACAATAATAATAATCCTAAACATATTCATAATAATATTAATAGTAGTAAAAATAGTACAATTACTAATATTTAAAAAAATAATAATAAGTTGCATTATTTTGTCACTAATTAAAATGTTTATAATGAAAGTTTTATTATGTTCCTAATAATGATAATAATAATAATAATAATAATAATCCTATTACTTAATAATAATAATAATACTAAGTAATTATAATAACTTTAGTAATAATAACAATTATAACAATAATAACAACAATAATAATAATAACAATAACAATATAACAATAACAATAATAAAGAAAATAATAATAATAATAATAATAATAATAATAATAATAATAATAATAATAATAATAATAATAATAACTAGTAAAACTACCTTATAAGCCCTTGTAAAAAGAATAATGGCTGCCGCGAGATTCGAACCCAAGACCCCTCGCTAAACCGACACCTCCCTTAACCATTCGAGCTGTTTGGTTTTTCTGAAATTAATCCTTACTGTTATTTATTTATCACGATTATATTTCCTATTCTATTCCTCTTCTTCCCCAACTATCCAGTCGACTAGGTGTTCAAAATTAAGATAACGAATTTAAAATATCATCTAAGACTCGTAGATACTCATAAACTAACACGATTATTCCTGTATAACAACAAAAATAAAAATAAAAAAAACGAATCCAACAGACTACTGCTGTTCAAAAAAAAAGAAAAAAAACAAAGTGTGATTTTGATTTTTAGAATGTTTTAGACAGAGATTATAACATGAATTGTGTTTGAGGGATGCTCCTATAATCTTTCTAAATCCTCAATTGCTCAAGAAATATCAAAACGATTGCGACTTTTAATGAAGAACAAAATAGTTGACTTTTTAAATATAAGCTTTGACTCGAAAATTCTTCCTCGATAGATAACATTAGGAATTGAAATTTTTCAGATAGTTTAAGCATAAGATTTCAAACAAAACGTCATTATTACATTTTGATATTGAAATCGAATTTGAGTTATGGTATATTAAGTTCATAAACAGAGATATTGTGCTAAAAAAAATAAGCTTTGGCAGATAAAAAAAATCGAAGACTGTTATAAATTGATAATGAGAAAATAAAATGGAATGAGTTCCTTAATCACAGAGTATTTTTGTATCTTATAGTCACAGATGGTTGTTGAGCCTTTGATCAGATAAAGAAGAAAATAAATATATAAAAAAAAATGGAGAATGACCACTAACTAATTTTTGGATTGACACTGTGGTGAGATTCGTTTTTGGAAATCAATTTACAGACAACAACAACTTTGAATAAAGGTTAATTGGGATGTGAAGCTGAATAACATAGGGGTCGACAAAAAAAAATTAATACAGTTTATATAATAGATTCAATTATATCTGATTAGTATATATATTTTATAAATATTAATAATTAATATATATATTATTAATAATAACACTAATTTTATCAATGATACACTTGAAGATATTAATAATAAAAAGTGATAATATTAATAATAACAATAATAATAATAATAATAATAATAATAATAATAATAATAATAATAATAATAATAATAATAATAATAATAATAATAATAATAATAATAATAATAATAATAATAATAATAATAATAAAACTTACATTATAGCTTGTAATACTACATATTGTTAATTATATCAAAATATAATTACATATAATATTTATATCCCATATATATCTTATAATAATTATTTATAGGATTCATACACCTTTATATATTTAATAATCAATTTATTATCTTGTATTATTTTAAATCATTATATGTATACTTTTGTTTATTTTCATATATATATATATATATATATATATAATTATATTTACACATAATGGTTCGTGAATCGTCGGAAACGGTCTAAGGTCAATTGCATATATTAAACAGTTCAAAATTTTGAGACTCAACATTACCGACTTTGCTTATCGTTTCGAGATCATAATAAGATTAAGTTTAAATTTGGTCGGAAATTCTCGGCTCATCACAGTACCTACCCGTTAAAGAAATTTCGTCCCGAAATTTGAGTGAGGTGGTCATGGTTAACAATAAAAATGTTTTCATGACAAATATGAGTTGATAAATAGAGTTTTATCATCATTGAATAATATGGATAAAATGATTCGATTAATTGAAGCGTATGAATGAAGCTAATCATAAAAGACCGAAATGAAGAAATGGAGATTTTTCCATAACTTTTGACGTAATCATGGTTGAATTTAGAAGATATGGTGCGTCATAGCTTTTGACGTAGAGGGTTGAATTCCGGAATTCAAGGGATTTAAAGAAAATCTTCGAAATCTAAGAGATTTGATTCTTTGGCGAATAAGGAGATTAAGATCTCTATAATTAAGTGCGATTATCTGTCTCGATTGCTTTGTCTGATATTTTTGCTATAAATGAACTTCTTTCATTCCATTATTTTCACCACTCCATTACTTTCTTTCTCGATCCAAACCTTCAATGATTGTAAATATGCTTAATCCAACTCTGGTTCTTAACCTCATTCTGACTATCGCAACAATCATTCTTCTATTCCAACTCCCACCAGAGAAATCTGTTTACTTTTACTTCGCTCTTGGGGTAATTGTGTTTATCATACTCCCGTGTCTTTATGTTACGATAAACATTGATATACACGGTCTGTAATTTTTGTGTTGTTATTGAGCTTTATATTCTCCCTTATATTTCAAATCTTTATGCTTTTGTTTTCTCTTCCCGACTTCAAGTCAAGCGAATAATGGTCCAGAATTCATAGATATAGAGTTTTGAATGATTATAATGTTCTAAACAGGAAGGAACGTGATAGCACGATTTGATTTTCAAATTTATCAACATCACGGAAGATAGAACCATCAAGAATACATTTTGTTGATTTGTTCAGAAGTTAAGAAGAATGAAAGAGTTATGTAACATGGCACGTGATGACGTTATAATCTGTGAATCATCACGTTCCGTTAGAAACTCAACATGACTTACTGTAATATAATCACGGTGATCAAGTGTCATTATATTATACTAACTCATGCATCAGTTCCCAACATTACTTCAATAACTTTCATATTTTAAGCTCGAAAGTTTACAGAATATATAAACTAACAGTTTCTATATGATGTAACACTGATAGTACGAAGAGATTAATGATTTCAGGTAAGAATAGTTATAAAAATATCTCCAGAAATATGGAGGATATTTATAATGAAAGATACGATAATATCTCGGAATATCTAATATCAGAGGATGATAGAACTATTATCTGCAAGGGTTTAGAGTAAGGAGCAAGATATTCACTAAAGGCTTTAATAGACAATGAATCATTTAGATTCTTTGAAGTCAAACTTATTCTTTGTGATTTGTCCACGGCTTTCTTCATAGTTTCGCATAATCTGCTTTTCGGTACTAAATTTTCTCTTGAATGTTTCCAATATAATGATACACAGAAAGCACGAAGAGGTATATAATTTCGGAAGAGAATATTTATGAAAATATCCTCAGAAATATCGAAGATATTGATGATGATATTTTGGAATTTCTAAGTTCGATGGTTGATGGAGAAAGATTTTTCCGCAAGATTTTAATATGAGTACAGAGCAAGATATTCGTTTGAAGGTTTCATCGAATCCAGAATTACCTGGATTCTTTGAATATATGATATGGTCCTTGTATTTGTCCTTGGTCTCCTTCGTGGTTAGCTCAATCCGTTTTCCAGTTCCAACTTTTCTGAGCTTTTCCAACATACTATTCTTTATCATCAAACTTTCGATGATTATGGTCGTTTACGGTTGTCTATGGTTTCTGCTGCTTCATTCAGCTTTTTCAACATTCAAGTATTGATTTGTGACTGAGTGCTTTTTAGAATTCCAGAAGGAGAGATCATAATTCTAAGAGATAAATGTCATACATATAACTATTGATGTATATATGCTGTGAGTTTTCAAAGTACTGATTGCTGATTCCCGGTAATTGTTATGGCAGTTCTCGTTACAAGATGCGGATGAGTATATGATAGGGTTTCAATGAAGAAATATAATGATTTATCGGAGAGATTTAAACCAAGAAGCAACGAGGTTGCTGGTACGTCTGCTAGTAATATGATAAAATATGGAAGGTTCCCCGGTAACAATAAAAGAACATACATAATAATCAAGGTGATAATAAGGTTGTTTCGAACGAAAAGTCGAAGTTGATTTGCTGAAGCTGTGACAAAATTTGCTACTTTGAAAAGAGATCGCAAAGTTATTTATGCTAATAAATGCCAAAGGATCTGACGCGGCTACGTGTTAAACTTTTACTTAGTTGCCGAGAGTTTCCATGTGCATAACTAAATGCATAAATCTTTCCCTCCGTAGATGAAGTGCGGTTGGTTCATCCTCTTGATTGAGGTGTTTTCAAGAATCATGAAAGGTTTGAACGCAGATTGTAATTGTCAAGATACAATGAGGTTTAAGATGAAATCAAGTGGCAAACTTAAAGAATTGTTTAGTTTCATATGTTATAATCAATATTTTAATTCATTTTTAATTGTCCAATCTTATTAGTCCACAGTCGATAGTCCACAGTTGACAGTTCAATAATTCATATATAGTTTAATATATCATATTTGAATTAATTAATACGTGTCGTTACCCGTATACGTCTCAGACTCGATCACAACTCAAAGTATATATATTATTATAGAATCAACCTCAACCCTGTATAGAGAACTCGATCATTACTGCATATAGAGTGTCTATGGTGAATCCAAATAATATATATAGATGCGTCGATATGATATGTCAAAACCTTGTATACGTGTCCCGATATTTAAAGTGCGTAAAATAAATAACAAAAATTAAATGACGATAAATAAAGTGCGTAAAGCAAATAACAGAAATTAAATGACGATAAATAAAATTGCGATAATTAAATTGCGATAAATAAAATGTAATCAGTTAGCTAGGAACAGTTAGCTAGAATTTTGTTAGCGTGGATTCTTAACAGAATTTCTCATAGTTAATTTGTTTGTTTCTAACAAATTTTATTTTGTCCAATGTTTTCTTCATTATGCCACTTGTTGGATTCTGATAGGTCAAAATTCAAATATGAAATTGAAGGAAAATGGTTATTTTGCTGTAAACGGATACGTATATCTGTGGATGTAAATAGGATAGTAAATGACTTGAATCAGATTCGAAGAATCTACAGTATAACATGTTAATATGAAAGTTAAATATTTCCTCGGGTATTACCTACCCGTTAAAATATTTTCACCATTAACAGTTTGTACAAATTTTTTTTTTAATTACAATCTTTATGAAAACATATATACATATATATTTTCTTCAGATGCAATCATGGATTTAATGAGTTAATATGATATTAACACATCTGATTTACCGTTAGAACAAGAATACATAATTTCTAAACCATTAGAGATTACATAATCGCCATGAAGAACGAAGGTAATTGATGTAGAACGATACGTAGAACGTTGATTATACTCGAGGTACAGAATGAGATGTTGAGGCATGGATTGTTGAAACTTGGGTTATTGGTGGTACTGGTGCTGTTACTGATGGTACTGTTGGTGCCGATGATTGTTGTTGAAGCTGGTACATTTTGTACCATATACTCCAAAAATCATTACTCAGATGCGAAGCTCGTTGACTTCTTCGATTACTCCGGAATGATTGTCGATCAGAACGAGTGAGTGAGTAAGGTTTTGAATTTTGAGATAGTATATAATCATAGCGAGGTATTCGGGAAATGAGGGTGAAAATGGTGTTTCGAATTGGTTCTCCGGTAAGTGCTTCAGGTTCTTCGTCAAGAGGTGAATTCGGTTGATGAAAAAGATCGTCTTCTTCGCGTCTCAATTATTTAAGTCGACTACGAACTCATCAGATGAATTGGGGATGGCTGATTGATTGATTCATTCTGGTGATGCTGCTTTCAGAGCTTAGTTGAAACTCCATATCGAAATAGCTGTCGGAATAACTATCGGAATTGCTATCGGAATCTGAGGGACTCGAACTGGTTGCAGGATTCATCTCGTATGATTAGATAAAGGATCTTCGATAAGAAATAGATTATAGGATGTAGATTAGTACCCTACAATAAATAATTTACATATGCATATATAATACTAAAATCCCATAAGTTACGGAGGAATCTACAAAAATTGTCAGGCAAAGTTACAGTAACAGATACGCTAAGATATAAAGTAGCAGATACGCTAAGATATGAATTTTGTCTATACACTATTCATGCAATCATTGTAGTAAGATTTGTCCAGACTAGGAATGATAAGCAGGTAATTTCCTAAGGATGATAAGCAGATGATTTCCGACAAAAATGGTAAGCAAAACTTTTGACATGCAAACACGGTCGAAGTCCAGACTCATTAAGGCATCCTAACAACTATCAGTTAGACATACCAATGCAAGACCTGGTTCGCTAAGACATCCGCTCTGATACCAACTGTAAAGACCCGTCCTAATCCATCCGGACGAAATCCATATCGATTATAAACGATTCACAACAGTTGATTTCATCGCGAGGTACTTGACCTCTATATGATACATTTTACAAACATTGCATTCATTTTTGAAAAGACAATCTTTCATTACATCGAAAGTTAACGGCATGCATACCATTTCATAATAAATCCAACTATAATTGACTTAATAATAATCTTGATGAACTCGACGACTCGAATGCAACGTCTTTTGAAATATGCCATGAATGACTCCAAGTAATGTTTCTAAAATGAGCAAATGCACAGCGGAAGATTTCTTTCATACCTGAGAATAAACATGCTTTAAAGTGTCAACCAAAAGGTTGGTGAGTTCATTATTTTAACATAAATAATCATTTTATAATTTTAATAGACCACAAGATTTCATATTTCCATTTCTCATAAACATACGTCCCATGCATAGAGACAAAAATATCATATAATTTTAACATCGGCTTTCTCATAACCGACATTCACAATATGCATATAAGAATATCCCCATCATTCCGGGATCCTCCTTCGGACATGATATAAATTTCGAAGTACTAAAGCATCCGGTACTTTGGATGGGGCTTGTTGGGCCCGATAGATCTATCTTTAGAGTTCGTGTCAATTAGGGTGTCTGTTCCCTAATTCTTAGATTACCAGACTTAATAAAAAGGGGCATATTCGATTTCGATCATTCAACCATATAATGTAGTTTTGATTACTTGTGTCTATATCGTAAAAACATTTATAAAGATTGCGCATGTATTCTCAGCCCAAAAACATAAAGGGTAAAAAGGTAAATGAAACTCACGCATATAAATATTGTAAAAACAGTTAATAAAGCATTTGCATGTATTCTCAGCCCAAAAAGGTAATGAGTAAAAAGGGATTAAAAGAACTCACCTAATGTATTTTGTAGTAAAAATACATATGACAACATTAGACAAACTGAACAATGCAGGGTTGGCCTCGGATTCACGAACCTATATCATTGGTATATATATTAAAAGGTATAGTCGTATTCGAACAAGTTTATATATTATAACATGAATTATATATTATACTTATTTAGTTTGTGTATATATTTTAAATGTTTAATATTTATATATTTTGTTATATTAATATATATATATATATATATATATATATATATATATATATATATATATATATATATATATATATATATATATATATATGGTTTGTATTATATGAAAATATTCTTAATTCATTATATATAATTATTTATATAAATAATGTTATTATAATTGGTAAGTGATATATAAACTATTAATATGATTATAATGTACGTATTTAGTATATTTTAGGTGCAAAATATTTATTTGTAACGAAAATGATAGTTTTGTTAATAATGATTTACTAATAATAATAACTTTCATAATATTGATAATACTAATATAAATAACGATGTTGTTAAAATTGATTCATATGTTAATAATAATAATAATAGTAAAACTAATAATTATGAATATGATATTTATACTAATATTAGTGAGAGTAATAATAATTTGTATTGTTTTATAACAATAATAATAATCCTAAACATATTCATAATAATATTAATAGTAGTAAAAATAGTACAATTACTAGTATTTACAAAAATAATAATAAGTTGCATTATTTTGTCACCAATTAAAATGTTTATAATGAAAGTTTTATTATGTTCCTAATAATGATAATAATAATAATAATAATAATAATAATAATAATAATAATCCTATTACTTAATAATAATAATAATACTAAGTAATTATAATAACTTTAGTAATAATAACAATTATAACAATAATAACAACAACAATAATAATAACAATAACAATATAACAATAACAATAATAAAGAAAATAATAATAATAATAATAATAATAATAATAATAATAATAATAATAATAATAATAATAACAATAATAATAATAATAATAATAATAATAATAATAATAATAATAATAATAATAATAATAACTAGTAAAACTACCTTATAAGCCCTTGTAAAAAGAATAATGGCTGCCGCGAGATTCGAACCCAAGACCCCTCGCTAAACCGACACCTCCCTTAACCATTCAAGCTGTTTGGTTTTTCTAAAATTAATCCTTACTGTTATTTATTTATCACGATTATATTTCCTGTTCTATTCCTCTTCTTCCCCAACTATCCAGTCGACTAGGTGTTCAAAATTAAGATAACGAATTTAAAATATCATCTAAGACTCGTAGATACTCATAAACTAACACGATTATTCCTGTATAACAACAACAAAAAAAACAAAAAACAAAACGAATCCAACAGACTACTGCTGTTCGAAAAAAAAAGAAAAAAAAACAAAGTGTGATTTTGATTTTTAGAATGTTTTAGACAGATTTTATAACATGAATTGTGTTTGAAATCATTTCTATAATCTGAAATGTCTCGTTCTTATTGATTAAAAACGTTCCATATTAATTGATTTCGTTGCGAGGTTTTGACCTCTATATGAGACGTTTTTCAAAGACTGCATTCATTTTTAAAACAAACCATAACCTTTATTTCATCAATAAAGGTTTAAAAAGCTTTACGTAGATTATCAAATAATGATAATCTAAAATATCCTGTTTACACACGACCATTACATAATGGTTTACAATACAAATATGTTACAACAAAATAAGTTTCTTGAATGCAGTTTTTACACAATATCATACAAGCATGGACTCCAAATCTCGTCCTTATTTAAGTATGCGACAGCGGAAGCTCTTAATAATCACCTGAGAATAAACATGCTTAAAACGTCAACAAAAATGTTGGTGAGTTATAGGTTTAACCTATATATATCAAATCATAATAATAGACCACAAGATTTCATATTTCAATACACATCCCATACATAGAGATAAAAATCATTCATATGGTGAACACCTGGTAACCGACATTAACAAGATGCATATATAAGAATATCCCCATCATTCCGGGACACCCTTCGGATATGATATAAATTTTGAAGTACTAAAGCATCCGGTACTTTGGATGGGGTTTGTTAGGCCCAATAGATCTATCTTTAGGATTCGCGTCAATTACGGTGTCTGTTCCCTAATTCTTAGATTACCAGACTTAATAAAAAGGGGCATATTCGATTTCGATAATTCAACCATAGAATGTAGTTTCACGTACTTGTGTCTATTTTGTAAATCATTTATAAAACCTGCATGTATTCTCATCCCAAAAATATTAGATTTTAAAAGTGGGACTATAACTCACTTTCACAGATTTTTACTTCGTCGAGAACCTATAACAATATATACATATATATTAAAGTATGTTCAAAATATATTTACAACACTTTTAATATATATTGATATTTTAAGTTTATTAAGTCAGCTGTCCTCGTTAGTAACCTACAACTAGTTGTCCACAGTTAAGTGTACAGAAATAAATCGATAAATATTATCTTGAATCAATCCACGACCCAGTGTATACGTATCTCAGTATTGATCACAACTCAAACTATATTTATTTTGGAATCAACCTCAACCCTGTATAGCTAACTCCAACATTCACATATAGAGTGTCTATGGTTGTTCCGAAATATATATAGATGTGTCGACATGATAGGTCGAAACATTGTATACGTGTCTATGGTATCTCAAGATTACATAATATACAATACAAGTTGATTAAGTTATGGTTGGAATAGATTTGTTACCAATTTTCACGTAGCTAAAATGAGAAAAATTATCCAATCTTGTTTTACCCATAACTTCTTCATTTTAAATCCGTTTTGAGTGAATCAAATTGCTATGGTTTCATATTGAACTCTATTTTATGAATCTAAACAGGAAAAGTATAGGTTTATAGTCAGAAAAATAAGTTACAAGTCGTTTTGTAAAGGTAGTCATTTCAGTCGAAAGAACGACGTCTAGATGACCATTTTAGAAAACATACTTCCACTTTGAGTTTAACCATAATTTTTGGATATAGTTTCATGTTCATAATAAAAATCATTTTCTCAGAATAACAACTTTTAAATCAAAGTTTATCATAGTTTTTAATTAACTAACCCAAAACAGCCCGCGGTGTTACTACGACGGCGTAAATCCGATTTTTCGGTGTTTTTCGTGTTTCCAGGTTTTAAATCATTAAGTTAGCATATCATATAGATATAGAACATGTGTGTAGTTAATTTTAAAAGTCAATTTAGAAGGATTAACTTTTGTTTGCGAACAAGTTTAGAATTAACTAAACTATGTTCTAGTGATTACGAGTTTAAACCTTCGAATAAGATAGTTTTATATATATGAATCGAATGATGTTATGAACATCATTACTACCTCAAGTTTAGTAGGTAAACCTACTGGAAGTGACAAGAAATGATCTAGCTTCAAAGGATCTTGGATGGCTTGAAAGTTCTTGAAGTAGGATCATGACACAAAAACAAGTTCAAGTAAGATTTTTACTCGAATTAAGATAGTTTATAGTTATAGAAATTGAATCAAAGTTTAAATATGAATATTACCTTGAATAAGAAAGATAACCTACTGTATATAACAAAGGTTTCTTGATCTTAGATGATTACTTGAAATGGATTAGAAAGCTTGGAAGTAAATTAGTAAACTTGAAGGGATTTTTGAAGTGTTCTTGAAGTGTTCTTCCTATGATGATTATAGCTTGATTATTGAAGTGATTTTTGATGAAGATGATGATTAACTACTAGAAAAATACTTTCATAATAGTGTGTGTGTGTGTGTTGAGAGAGAATTAGAAAGAGAATTGGAAGTGAAATGGAGTGAATGATGAGTGGTAATTGGTGAGTGGTGAGTGGGGTTAAAAGGAGTTCTAGTTAGTTGACTAGCTCATGGTAGAAGTTAAAATTGATTAGTCATACATGACATAATCAAGAGTGTAATCCCATGCTAGTTCCTATTGGTATATACTCATAGTAAGTACGTTTTGAAGCTGTGTATAATACGGGCAAGAATACGACTAGAATTCTTGATGAAAGAAAAGAATGGAATAGTAACTGTAACCATTTTTGTTAAGTATGAGTGTTTTGATATATGTCTTGAAGTCTTCCAAAAGTATTTTAATACATCTAAATACACTACATGTATATACATTTTAACTGAGTCGTTAAGTCATCGTTAGTCGTTACATGTAAGTGTTGTTTTGAAACCTTTAAGTTAACGATCTCAATTAATGTTGTTAACCCATTGTTTATTATATCTAATGAGATGTTAAATTATTATATTATCATGATATTATGATATATTAATATATCTTAATATGATATATATACATTTAAATGTCGTTACAACGATAATCGTTACATATATGTCTCGTTTCGAAATCCTTAAGTTAGTAGTCTTGTTTATATGTATATAACTCTAGTAGTCTTGTTTATATGTATATAACTCATTGTTAATATACTTATGGAGATACTTACTTATCATAATCTCATGTTAACCATATGTATATCCATATATATATCGTCATGTCGTTTTTACAAGTTTTAACGTTCGTGAATCGCTGGTCAACTTGGGTGGTCAATTGTCTATATGAAACATATTTCAATTAATCAAGTCTTAACAAGTTTGATTGCTTAACATGTTGGAAACATTTAATCATGTAAATATCAATCTCAATTAATATATATAAACATGGAAAAGTTCGGGTCACTACAGTACCTACCCGTTAAATAAATTTCGTCCCGAAATTTTAAGCTGTTGAAGGTGTTGACGAATCTTCTGGAAATAGATGCGGGTATTTCTTCTTCATCTGATCTTCACGCTCCCAGGTGAACTCGGGTCCTCTACGAGCATTCCATCGAACCTTAACAATTGGTATCTTGTTTTGCTTAAGTCTTTTAACCTCACGATCCATTATTTCGACGGGTTCTTCGATGAATTGGAGTTTTTCGTTGATTTGGATTTCAACTAACGGAATAGTGAGATCTTCTTTAGCAAAACATTTCTTCAAATTCGAGACGTGCAAAGTGTTATGTACAGCCGCGAGTTGTTGAGGTAACTCAAGTCGGTAAGCTACTGGTCCGACACGATCAATAATCTTGAATGGTCCAATATACCTTGGATTTAATTTCCCTCGTTTACCAAATCGAACAACGCCTTTCCAAGGTGCAACTTTAAGCATGACCATCTCTCCAATTTCAAACTCTATATCTTTTCTTTTAATGTCAGCGTAGCTCTTTTGTCGACTTTGGGCGTTTTCAACCATTGTTGAATTTGGATGATCTTCTCGGTAGTTTCTTGTATAATCTCCGGACCCGTAATCTGTCTATCCCCCACTTCACTCCAACAAATCGGAGACCTGCACTTTCTACCATAAAGTGCTTCAAACGGCGCCATCTCAATGCTTGGATGGTAGCTGTTGTTGTAGGAAAATTCTGCTAACGGTAGATGTCGATCCCAACTGTTTCCGAAATCAATAACACATGCTGGTAGCATGTCTTCAAGCATTTGTATCGTCCTTTCACTCTGCCCATCAGTTTGTGGATGATAGGCAGTACTCATGTCTAGACGAGTTCCTAATGCTTGCTATAATGTCTGCCAGAATCTTGAAATAAATCTGCCATCCCTATCAGAGATAATAGAGTTTGGTATTCCATGTCTGGAGATGACTTCCTTCAAATACAGTCGTGCTAACTTCTCCATCTTGTCATCTTCTCTTATTGGCAGGAAGTGTGCTGATTTGGTGAGACGATCAACTATTACCCAAATAGTATCAAAACCACTTGCAGTCCTTGGCAATTTAGTGATGAAATCCATGGTAATGTTTTCCCATTTCCATTCTGGGATTTCGGGTTGTTGAAGTAGACCTGATGGTTTCTGATGCTCAGATTTGACCTTAGAACACGTCAAACATTCTCCTACGTATTTAGTAACATCGGCTTTCATACCCGGCCACCAAAAATGTTTCTTGAGATCCTTGTACATCTTCCCCGTTCCAGGATGTATTGAGTATCTAGTTTTATGAGCTTCTCTAAGTACCATTTCTCTCATATCTCCAAATTTTGGTACCCAAATCCTTTCAGCCCTATACCGGGTTCCGTCTTCCCGAATATTAAGATGCTTCTCCGATCCTTTGGGTAACGAATCGGCTACCACATTTGCATCGGCTACCACATTTGCCTTCCCCGGGTGGTAACGAATCTCAAAGTCGTAATCATTCAATAATTCAATCCACCTACGCTGCCTCATATTCAGTTGTTTCTGATTAAATATGTGTTGAAGACTTTTGTGGTCGGTATATATAATACTTTTGACCCCATATAAGTAGTGCCTCCAAGTCTTTAATGCAAAAACAACCGCGCCTAATTTCAAATCATGCGTCGTATAATTTTGTTCGTGAATCTTCAATTGTCTAGACGCATAAGCAATCACCTTCGTTCGTTGCATTAATACACAACCGAGACCTTCCTTTGATGCGTCACAATAAATCACAAAATCATCATTCCCTTCAGGCAATGAAAATATAGGTGCCGTAGTTAGCTTTTTCTTCAATAACTGAAACGGTTTCTCTTGTTCATCATTCCATTCAAATTTCTTCCCTTTATGCGTTAATGCAGTCAAGGGTTTTGCTATTCTGGAAAAGTCTTGGATGAACCTTCTGTAGTAACCAGCTAGTCCTAAAAACTGGCGTATGTGTTTCGGAGTTTTCGGGGTTTCCCACTTTTCAACAGTTTCTATCTTTGCCGGATCCACCTTAATACCTTCTTTGTTCACTATGTGACCGAGGAATTGAACTTCTTCCAACCAAAATGCACACTTTGAAAACTTAGCGTACAATTCTTCCTTCCTCAATACTTCTAACACCTTTCTCAAATGTTCACCGTGTTCTTGGTCATTCTTTGAGTAAATAAGTATGTCATCAATGAAAACAATGACAAACTTGTCAAGGTATGGTCCACACACTCGGTTCATAAGGTCCATGAATACAGCTGGTGCATTAGTTAAACTAAACGGCATGACCATAAACTCGTAATGACCGTAACGTGTTCTGAAAGCAGTCTTTGGAATATCATCTTCTTTCACCCGCATTTGATGATACCCGGAACGTAAGTTAATCTTTGAATAAACAGACGAGCCTTGTAGTTGATCAAATAAGTCGTCGATTCTCGGTAGTGGGTAGCGGTTCTTGATGGTAAGTTTGTTCAACTCTCGGTAGTCGATACACAACCTGAATGTACCATCTTTCTTCTTGACAAACAAAACAGGAGCTCCCCACAGTGATGTGCTTGGTCGAATGAAACCACGCTCTAAAAGTTCTTGTAATTGGCTTTGCAGTTCTTTCATCTCGCTGGGTGCGAGTCTGTAAGGAGCACGAGCTATTGGTGCAGCTCCTGGTACAAGATCTATTTGAAATTCAACGGATCGATGTGGGGGTAATCCCGGTAATTCTTTCGGAAATACATCGGGAAATTATTTTGCGACGGGAACATCATTGATGCTCTTTTCTTCAGTTTGTACTTTCTCGACGTGTGCTAGAACAGCATAGCAACCTTTTCTTATTAGTTTTTGTGCCTTCAAATTACTAATAATATGTAGCTTCGTGTTGCCCTTTTCTCCGTACACCATTAAGGGTTTTCCTTTTTCTCGTATAATGCGAATTGCATTTTTGTAACAAACGATCTCTGCTTTCACTTCTTTCAACCAGTCCATACCGATTATCACATCAAAACTCCCTAACTCTACTGGTATCAAATCAATCTTAAATGTTTCGCTAACCAGTTTAATTTCTCGATTCCGACATATATTATCTGCTGAAATTAATTTACCATTTGCTAATTCGAGTAAAAATTTACTATCCAAAGGTGTCAATGGACAACTTAATTTAGCACAAAAATCTCTACTCATATAGCTTCTATCCGCACCCGAATCAAATAAAACGTAAGCAGATTTATTGTCAATAAGAAACGTACCCGTAACAAGCTCCGGGTCTTCCTGTGCCTCTGCCGCATTAATATTGAAAACTCTTCCACGGCCTTGTCCATTCGTGTTCTCCTGGTTCGGGTAATTTCTAATAATGTGGCCCGGTTTTCTACATTTATAACAAACTACATTGGCATAACTTGCTCCGACACTACTTGCTCCGCCATTACTCGTTCCGACACCATTTGTTCCTTTCGTTCTATTAACCCCTGGTCCGTAGACCTCACACTTCACCGCGCTATGACCATTTCTTTTACATTTTTGCAAAATTTGGTGCAGAACCCCGAGTGATACTTTTCACACCTTTGGCATAGCTGCTTCCGATTGTTGTTGTTGTTGCGGTTATTATTGTTGTTGGGATGATTGTTGTAGTTGCTGTTGTTGTTGTTGTTGGGCCGTTTGTTGTAATTGCGATTGATGTTGCAATTGTTGGGATAATTGTTGCGATTATTGTTGTTATTGTATTGGTGATTCTTATCACCGTTTTCCTCCCACTTTCTTTTGACTTGCTTCACATTGGCCTCTTCAGCAGTCTGTTCTTTAATTCTTTCTTCAATCTGGTTCACTAGTTTGTGAGCCATTCTACATGCCTGTTGTATGGAGGCGGGCTCGTGTGAACTTATATCTTCTTGGATTCTTTCCGGTAATTGTAACACCCGTTTTTCAGTTACACGTTATTTCGAGCGTCATTCGAAATACGAGGCATGTAAGTGTATATTTGGATCCCAAATAAAGTTGGAGTTGATGTTCTAAAACCTTACCATTGGATAGTAAATCTCATTACGTTTCCAACGATATTTGATTCGTCGAAAACGGAGTTACGGTTTGAAAGTTACGACCAAAACAAGTTTAGTTTCAGACTCAGTTCATTGGGACTCCGTCCAGACTTCAGGACGCCGTCCAACAATGAAGGTTAGGACACCGTCCAAGCTTTTTGGACGCCGTCCAGAAGGCCTGACAGGCCAGCAGCTCTATTTTACTCAAATTAAAAGGGGTATTTGGGTCTTTTCACTTGGGGTCGGTTTGGGATCATCAAAAATGATCTAGAACTCCATTTAGAGCTCATTCTCACCTACACTAAACACTCTCATCTTATTTTAGAGAGAGAGGGTTAATTTAGAGTGAGAAAGCTTGGTTTGTTGAAGAAGATGAGCGTTTCGGGTCAAAGCTCGAGAGTTAAAGTTGTTCCTTTCATTCACGGCTATATTTTGGTAGTATTGGTAAGTCTCAACTCCGAATTTCATTGTTAAGATTCTTGTGTACATTTAGGGTTTGAGCTTGTTATTTGTAAAACCCTTTTAGATGATGAAGAGGGTTTATGGAAACCCACTATTTTGATATTTTGCGGGTTTTGGGTTGGTTAATAATTTAAGCATGTTTAAGGTTTGTAAGTGGGGTATAATCACTAGTATTAGTGATTTTAGGAGTGTTGGAACTTGTAAGACCCATTTGGGGGTAAAATGGGTGAATTTGGGTTATGTTGAGATAAGGAAAACCCTAATAGCTATGATCTAGGGTTTGGCCATGTGAATTGAAGTTGTAAGTGTTAAATTATGTTAGTTAGTCACTAATACACTTGTTAATGATGGAAGAATTGTAAATGGGTCACGTTTGGCTAAAATGGTATGTATAAGTGTTGAAATGGGTCAAATGAGTTAAGGTTGACCTAATTGGGTAAAATGGGTATGAAATACCCTAAGTTTGTGTTAATTGGTGTTAGTAGACTTACATCACTAGTTTTAGTAATTAAAGATGAGTCTTGGCCATTTATGGGCGGTTTTGGGTGTAAGTGAGTTATTTAATTCTTTTGGGTCACTAAATGCTCGAGAGTGAGTATTGTGGTTAATTTCACAAGTTGTGTATTGAATGTGTACTTATGTATTAGGTACCTTGCCCGAAGCATACGGAAGTGCTAAATCACCACCGACGTAATAAGGTGAGTGGAATAATTATGCATGTATGTATATAGTGTATTTATTTGTGAATGTTATGGTATGAACCATGAGCCGGTAGTACCATAGCATGTATGTGACGAGTGTGAACCACGAGCCAGTAGCACTATAAAATAAGATGTGAACCACGAGTCGGTAGCATCGAGTGTGAACTACGAGCCGGTAGCACTATAAACTAAGATGTGAACCACGAGCTGGTAGCATCGAGTGTGAACCACGAGCCGGTAGCACTATAAAACGAAGTGTGAACCACGAGCCGGTAGCACTATAAAAGAGTATGACTCGAATGCGTATGGTGTGAACCACGAGCCGGTAGCACCATAGCGTTATGGTTAACCATATGGTATTGTATATGTGTTGTAGTGTAGCATGTTATATTGTTTGAGTATATGCTATTGGTTATGCTAGCTTGCGATATTGGAGGTTATTAGCTTGATACTTGAGATGGTTTGCTAATTATGTTGCTAGCATGTATGCGGTATGTGAGTAAGTGTATGCAAGTAGGTACATTATATATGTATATGTATAATTATTGCATTCACTAAGCGTTAAGCTTACCCCTCTCGTTGTTTACCTTTTTACAGGTATTGTGATTGTGATGATAGCTAGTTGTAGACTAGATGCGTAGGAGCGCTTGGGCTCGATGGGGTAGCTTTTTGGAGTTTTGGACGCGGATTGGGGATTTGGTAGTTCCCGGGATTATGCTCTTGGTATTGGGTTGGGTTATAGAGTCCTAATCCGTCTAAAGAGATAAATGGGTCGAAATCGCTACATTATTTGTAAAACGGGTCATTGTGGGCCCGGTGTTGTAAAACTTGTTTTTATGGTGGAAATATCTTAGTTTTACTTAATATGACATATTGTGAAATTGGTTAAGTTTAAAAGTGTCGGGAAGCGGGTTTTCCACTCGCGTGTAAATAAAAACTGATCAGTCCACTTTAGTTCATTTGGACGCCGTCCAGAATCATGGGACGCCGTCCTGGTCTTTATCTCTGGACGCCGTCCAGATTATGGGACGCCGTCCAGATACGCTGTCTGACAAAATTTTTTTTAGGGCGTGTTTTTTGTAAAACGATGTCGGGTTGTTACAAGTGGTATCAGAGCATTCTAAGGGAATTAGGTGACCTTGGAATAGGTGCCTAGTCTTATACTTACTCTCGATTGTGCATTATTTGCGGGGCATGTAGGAGTACGGGTCGGATTGAGATTTGTTAGTGCCTTAGAGTAGGTGACTAACTAGGACTAGTGCTTGTCCAATGTGGGATTATGAGGGGCCTTATTTCGCGTGTAAATTAGTACCTTAGATTGCTAGTGCCTAAGGTAAGGAGGCGAACGGGGACGTTGTTTTAGTGATTGTCACCTAGGTTGTAGGTTGACTTGTTGTTGCGGTGTACTTGTGTACACTTATTATTATATTGTATATAGGTGTATATATATATATACAGGTATCTATTTCGTGCGGTGTCCTAGGGACGAATCTATTGGGGAGATTCGTATGTTTGGCGGTTTTGAGTGATCAAGTTCACGGTAAGGACTTTGGTCATTCGGGTACTAGGAGTTATCGCGTGTTATTTTGTGTGAATGTTGCGTCAGTCCGGGTAAAGTACTTTGCGTGACCATGTGGAAATGGTAAGGTACGCATTTGTAATAGTGACCGATCACCATTATTACGAAAGTGTATCTTGACATCAAGCATGACATGACGAGTACCGAACGGAGGAAACGTGCATGGTTGGGGTAGATTCGGGATAAATGAGGAATCTTTATTGGTTCCTAAGTGATAGTTGTCTCGGGTGATGTGCTTGTAGTCGCATCGGGTTCGTTGCGAGTCGTGAAGTGTTACGATGGATTCGGTTAGTTAAGTGAGTGAGCCAACTCACAAGTTTGGTGTGTGCTTAGCCACCCTAAGTAGTGGGTGCATTATTGAGATTGTTATTGGTTTTAGTTACCCATCGTAACTAGGAAGATCGATTTACATTTGCATGTGTGCAACGAGGACTTGAATTCTGTAATGGAATGCGACAAGTCTAATGATTGTAGTTTTGAGTTACACTCAGTAGAGTGTGTGGTTAGAGAATCGTGTTAGGATTCTTGTTGTGAGTCGCCTTGGAATTGGCGAATCGAGGAGTCTTCGGGTCGTTAAACTCATGGGAGTGGGACCCGTGTAATGTTGATTGCGTTAGTGTGTTGTAGATTATAGGGCAACATTCCTAATGGAATATCCCATGTAGTAGTGGTTTTATCGAGATGTAGAAGGGTGTAAGACTTGGTATCCCCGAGCATCTCCTTGTGTTAGATGAAGGGCCTCATTAGGCTATATCGTTTGGCCTTGTGGAAACTGCGGGTAGCGTGTGATCGCTAGGAACTTTCGATAAGACAATAAACCGTAAGGTTGTCGGTTAGGTATGACTTCGGGTCATTATTATAGAGAGATGGGTGACATCGGGTGTATGGAACCTAAAGATCGATTTTCTAAAATTCATTTGATTGTGGTGGGAGTCTGCATGACACTGCGCCAGGTGCCTTTTTATACCTGCTAGTGTAATGTTCAACTCCGGTAGTGGTGTGATCACTTTGTGCTTAGGGTGCCCGTGAGATACCCTTGGAAGCATCGGAGATTATAATAGTGATCGACGGGTGATGGTAATTCGACGGTTGCGAAAGTCGAAGTTTAAGAGCATTGTGACGAATACTTCTTATGAAGTGACGGGTGAGCGAATCTTGTTGCTCTTAAGTGATAGACGGGTAGAGAAGACCGGTGAACCGGTGACGGACTTAATGGTCGGTTAGTCCGAAGGATATGATGAAGTGTTGACATTGTGGTGGACGCAATTATGGTGTCGGAATTGGTCACTCTTCTCCATGAGAGTGAGCAATTGTTGAAAAAGTTCGTTGCGTGGAAGGGCGGGTGATCTTGACTGAGAATCACGACTAAGTAAGCGGCGTGACATTTGCCTAGGCTTAGAGGCATATGTAAGACTTTGGTGGAGTTTGCTTTTCGAACGATTAAGGTAGTTAGTTGTGAATTGTGGTATGAAGGTGCGATTTCATCACGTGTACGACGTCTCAAGTGATTGTGCATGTCGGCTCTGAGAGCTTAAAGTGAATTTGCGGTGAATTGATGTTTATGACCAACGGTGACAATGGTCAGGTGTGACGTGGAATTTCAATTCCGCGGGATGTTATCATCTTGGCGGTGAGAATAGGGAGATAAATCCTAAGTGGGGGAGTTTTTACTGTCGCCCGAGGAAAACTCCAGTGGTGTTATGTATAGTGAAATGTCAGAGCGTACCGTGCTAAGCCTCAATAGGTATTCGGAGTTTCTAACGAGGAAGAGTGACAGGTTGCTAATGTCGACTCGAGATCGTGCTTTACGATTGTGAGTTACAACTCTAGAATGTTATGCGTGAAGATTGTGATGATGGGATCGAAGGAAGTGTAAGACTTCCTATGTAAGGTGGTCGTGTAGTACCAATGTGCGGTATGAGACCAAATGCGAAGTTTGAGATCCCGGAGAGAGAGAATGAAGTTGTCGTTGCGGGTGCTCCCGTAGTGAAAAATCTGGGTTGTCGTGAAACCCGGACAGTATAATTGAATGAGAACGAGTTCGATATCGTGGCGAATATCGTATTTTTCCAATCGGGAAACGCAATCGTGAAGATTGTCAGTGGATTATTCCACTTTATGGACGAATGTGAGGCGGAGAGTGTCAATTTTGACTGTCTCACATCGAGACACGCAGATGTTGTTTGTTTGCGAGAGTGTGCTCCCTAGTGATGCGACTGTTAGTTGCATTGAAATGTTGAGACCATCCTTAACGGACGGTCTAGGTAGGAAAGTTCACCCGGCGTGGTGAATATTTTTGTGAGTCGTGTGGCGAATTGCGGAAATTTTGTGATGATGATTCGCCGTTGACGGGATTTTGGTATACAAAATGCTTCTATGCTAGTACTAGGAAGCCGTATTGTATGGTTTAGAGGAGAAACCCTATGACGATGTGTTGATGCTTCGTCTAATTCGTGGTGTATTATTGTTGTCCTGGATTAATCCAGTGACGGATTGGTCGTGTGCGGATTGACTGATAGAGTGATATGGTTACGGACGTAGCTTGTGGCGAGTTGTAGCCGAGAGAACTTGAAGGTTTATGTAGTGATTCTCGTATTTTCCTAAATGGAAATTCTGGACGTTGAGTGTATGAGATATCGTTTATTGCGGTAGTGCACGCTAGTGATTATTAGCGTCTGGTTAGATCTTCGGATTTGTAGAAGATGTTATGGATGTCGAGCTTGGTTATGTTTCGTAAGATCGTGAGGCGTGACGACGATGTTTGTCGGCAAATTGTTCTACTCTTAGGACGATTGTGAAGTGTATGGTATAAGTTTGGATACTCGGCGTAGGAGCAACGGTTACGGTTGTTTCGACTCATGGGTTGATTACCCAATATTGTGGTATTATGATGCGTTAGTGCACGAAGCAAGGATTCGGATGAGTTTACTACTTGTGTGACTCCGCGTTGGAAGTGGAAATGTTCGTGGGAGAAGTGCTTAACTTCTAGTGTTTGTGCAGATCACGAGGACGTGATCCAATTTAAGTGGGGGAGAGTTGTAACACCCGTTTTTCAGTTACACGTTATTTCGAGCGTCATTCGAAATACGAGGCATGTAAGTGTATATTTGGATCCCAAATAAAGTTGGAGTTGATGTTCTAAAACCTTACCATTGGATAGTAAATCTCATTACGTTTCCAACGATATTTGATTCGTCGAAAACGGAGTTACGGTTTGAAAGTTACAACCAAAACAAGTTCAGTTTCAGACTCAGTTCATTGGGACTCCGTCCAGACTTCAGGACGCCGTCCAACAATGAAGGTTAGGACGCCGTCCAAGCTTTTTGGACGCCGTCCAGAAGGCCTGACGGGCCAGCAGCTCTATTTTACTCAAATTAAAAGGGGTATTTGGGTCTTTTCACTTGGGGTCGGTTTGGGATCATAAAAAATGATCTAGAACTCCATTTAGAGCTCATTCTCACCTACACTAAACACTCTCATCTTATTTTAGAGAGAGAGGGTTAATTTAGAGTGAGAAAGCTTGGTTTGGTGAAGAAGATGAGCGTTTCGGGTCAAAGCTCGAGAGTTAAAGTTGTTCCTTTCATTCACGGCTACATTTTGGTAGTATTGGTAAGTCTCAACTCCGAATTTCATTATTAAGATTCTTGTGTACATTTAGGGTTTGAGCTTGTTATTTGTAAAACCCTTTTAGATGATGAAGAGGGTTTATGGAAACCCACTATTTTGATATTTTGCGGGTTTTGGGTTGGTTAATGATTTAAGCATGTTTAAGGTTTGTAAGTGGGGTATAATCACTAGTATTAGTGATTTTAGGAGTGTTGGAACTTGTAAGACCCATTTGGGGGTAAAATGGGTGAATTTGGGTTATGTTGAGATAAGGAAAAACCTAATAGCTATGATCTAGGGTTTGGCCATGTGAATTGAAGTTATAAGTGTTAAATTGTGTTGGTTAGTCACTAATACACTTGTTAATGATGGAAGAATTGTAAATGGGTCACGTTTGGCTAAAATGGTATGTATAAGTGTTGAAATGGGTCAAATGAGTTAAGGTTGACCTAATTGGGTAAAATGGGTATGAAATACCCTAAGTTTGTGTTAATTGGTGTTAGTAGACTTACATCACTAGTTTTAGTAATTAAAGATGAGTCTTGGCCATTTATGGGTGGTTTTGGGTGTAAGTGAGTTATTTAATTCTTTTGGGTCACTAAATGCTCGAGAGTGAGTATTGTGGTTAATTTCACAAGTTGTGTATTGAATGTGTACTTATGTATTAGGTACCTTGCTCGAAGCATACGGAAGTGCTAAATCACCACCGACGTAATAAGGTGAGTGGAATAATTATGCATATATGTATATAGTGTATTTATTTGTGAATGTTATGGTATGAACCACGAGCCGGTAGTACCATAGCATGTATGTGACGAGTGTGAACCACGAGCCGGTAGCACTATAAAATAAGATGTGAACCACGAGCCGGTAGCATCGAGTGTGAACCACGAGCCGGTAGCACTATAAACTAAGATGTGAACCACGAGCCGGTAGCATCGAGTGTGAACCTCGAGCCGGTAGCACTATAAAATGAAGTGTGAACCACGAGCCGGTAGCACTATAAAAGAGTATGACTCGAATGCGTATGGTGTGAACCACGAGCCGGTAGCACCATAGCGTTATGGTTAACCATATGGTATTGTGTATGTGTTGTAGTGTAGCATGTTATATTGTTTGAGTATATGCTATTGGTTATGCTAGCTTGCGATATTGGAGGTTATTAGCTTGATACTTGAGATGGTTTGCTAATTATGTTGCTAGCATGTATGCGGTATGTGAGTAAGTGTATGCAAGTAGGTACATTATATATGTATATATATAATTATTGCATTCACTAAGCGTTAAGCTTACCCCTCTCGTTGTTTAACTTTTTACAGGTATTGTGATTGTGATGATAGCTAGTTATAGACTAGATGCGTAGGAGCGCTTGGGCTCGATGGGGTAGCTTTTTGGAGTTTTGGACGCGGATTGGGGATTTGGTAGTCCCCGGGATTATGCTCTTAGTATTGGGTTGGGTTATAGAGTCCTAATCCGTCTAAAGAGATAAATGGGTCGAAATCGCTACATTATTTGTAAAACGGGTCATTGTGGGCCCGGTGTTGTAAAACTTGTTTTTATGGTGGAAATATCTTAGTTTTACTTAATATGACATATTGTGAAATTGGTTACGTTTAAAAGTGTCGGGAAGCGGGTTTTCCACTCGCGTGTAAATAAAAACTGACCAGTCCACTTTAGTTCATTTGGACGTCGTCCAGAATCATGGGACGCCGTCCTGGTCTTTATCTCTGGACGCCGTCCAGATTATGGGACGCCGTCCAGATACGCTGTCTGACAAATTTTTTTTTTAGGGCGTGTTTTTGGTAAAACGATGTCGGGTTGTTACAGTAATCCTTTCACAAACGCGTCGATCTTCTCTTCCTCATCTTCGAATGCTCCCGGACACAATAGGCACAATTCTGTGAATCGTCTTTCGTACGTGGTAATATCAAATCCTTGGTTTCGTAACCCTCTAAGTTCTGTCTTGAGCTTATTGACCTCGGTTCTGGGACGGTACTTCTCGTTCATCAAGTGATTGAATGCTGACCACGGTAGTGCGTACGCATCATCTTGTCCCACTTGCTCTAGATAGGTATTCCACCATGTTAACGCAGAACCTGTGAAGGTATGTGTAGCGTACTTCACTTTGTCCTCTTCAGTACACTTACTTATGGCAAACACCGATTCGACCTTCTCGGTCCACCGTTTCAATCCGATCGGTCCTTCAGTTCCATCAAATTCCAAAGGTTTGCAGGCAGTGAATTCTTTGTAGGTGCATCCTACACGATTTCCTGTACTGCCAGATCCAAGGTTATTGTTGGTATGTAGCGCAGCCTATACTGCGGCTATGTTTGAAGCTAGAAAAGTACGGAATTCCTCTTCATTCATATTCACGGTGTGTCGAGTAGTCGGTGCCATTTCCTTCAAAATAGTCAAATGGAACAAGTTAATCATACAGAATATTAAGAGTAGTTAATAGTATTTCGTAGCATAATATGAACTCATTTATAAAATCTTTTTCTTCATATTAGCGTTTTATAAGTTTAAATTCGGGTAGTACCTACCCGTTAAGTTCATACTTAGTAGCTAATATACAATTCAACTACTACAATTCTATATGAAAAACTGATTGTAATAATATTTCGCGTTCAAACTTTTATACAATATTTTACAAACTTACAATACCGTTTATTTTACATAAAGCATGAAATATAGCACACAATAACTTTGATACAAGATAGTTGTGAAGATAATTCTAGCTAGTACAAGTCGTTCAGCAAAGGCAATAAAGACACGTAATTCATATGTCCAGAAACAAGTCATGCATTCTGGTTTTACTAGGACTACTTCCCATCCTTGGTCTTGTGGAACATAACCGTTATGGCCGTTGATAAGACAGCGTGTTGTAACGTCGTCAAAGGGACGAGGGTTACGTAATGACCAACAGTCTCGTAATAACCTAAAAACCTCATTTCTTACCCCAATTACCGACTCCGTCACTTGTGGGAACGTTTTGTTTAATAGTTGTAGCCCGATGTTCTTGTTCTCACTTTGGTGAGAAGCGAACATTACTAACCCGTAAGCATAACATGCTTCTTTATGTTGCATGTTAGCCACTTTTTCTAAATCACGAAGTCCTATATTCGGATATACTGAGTCAAAATAATTTCTTAACCCGTTGCGTAAAATAGCATTTGGGTTCCCCGCAATATATGCGTCAAAGTAAACACATCGTAACTTATGGATTTCCCAATGTGATATCCCCCATCTTTCGAACGAAAGCCTTTTATAAACCAAGGCATTCTTGGAACGTTCTTCGAATGTCTTACAAACTGATCTCGCCTTAAATAGTTGTGCCGAGGAATTCTGACCGACTCTAGACAAGATTTCATCAATCATGTCTCCGGGTAGGTCTCTTAAAATATTGGGTTGTCTATCCATTTTGTGTTTTTATACTGTAAAATAGACAAGAGTTAGATTCATAAAAAAAAATACTTATTAATACAAGCAATTTTTACATATATCATAAAGCATAAGCACACTATATTACATATATTACACCACACGAATACAACTATCTTATTCCGACTCGCTCGTTTCTTCTTGTTCGGTTTTGGTTCGTTTTGCCAAGTTTCTAGGGATATATGATGTTCCCCTAATACGAGCCGTCGTTGTCCACATTGGTTTAGAAAAACCTGGTGGTTTAGAGGTTCTCGGGTCATTGTTACAACTTAAGGACTTCGGGGGTTGACGATACATATAAAGTTCATCGGGGTTGGAATTAGATTTCTCTATTTTTATGCCCTTTCCCTTATTAATTTCTTTTGCCTTTTTAAATTCAGTTGGGGTAATTTCTATAACTTAATCGGAATTCTCGTCGGAATCCGATTCATCGGAGAATTGGTAATCCTCCCAATATTTTGCTTCCTTGGCGGAAACACCATTGACCATAATTAACCTTGGTCGGTTGGTTGAGGATTCTCTTTTACTTAACCGTTTTATTATTTCCCCCACCGGTTCTATTTCTTCTTCCGGTTCCGATTCTTCTTCCGGTTCCGATTCTTCTTCCGGTTCCGACTCTTCTTCCGGTTCCTCTTCGGGAACTTGTGAATCAGTCCACGAATCATTCCAATTTACATTTGACTCTTCATTATTATTAGGTGAGTCAATGGGACTTGTTCTAGAGGTAGACATCTATCACATAATATTAAACGCGTAAGAGATTAATATATCACATAATATTTACATGTTAAAAATATATAGTTTCCAACAAAATTTGTTAAGCAATTATTTTTCAAGTAAACACGGTCGAAGTCCAGACTCACTAATGCATCCTAACAAACTCGATAATACACACTAATACAAAATTCTGGTTCTCTAAGACCAACGCTCGGATACCAACTGAAATGTCCCGTTCTTATTGATTAAAAACGTTCCATATTAATTGATTTCATTGCGAGGTTTTGACCTCTATATGAGACGTTTTTCAAAGACTGCATTCATTTTTAAAACAAACCATAACCTTTATTTCATAGATAAAGGTTTTAAAAAGCTTTACGTAGATTATCAAATAATGATAATCTAAAATATCCTGTTTACACACGACCATTACATAATGGTTTACAATACAAATATGTTACAACAAAATAAGTTTCTTGAATGCAGTTTTTACACAATATCATACAAGCATGGACTCCAAATCTCGTCCTTATTTAAGTATGCGACAGCGGAAGCTCTTAAAAATCACCTGAGAATAAACATGCTTAAAACGTCAAAAAAAATGTTGGTGAGTTATAGGTTTAACCTATATATATCAAATCATAATAATAGACCACAAGATTTCATATTTCAATACACATCCCATACATAGAGATAAAAATCATTCATATGGTGAACACCTGGTAACCGACATTAACAAGATGCATATATAAGAATATCCCCATCATTCCGGGACACCCTTCGGATATGATATAAATTTCGAAGTACTAAAGCATCAGGTACTTTGGATGGGGTTTGTTAGGCCCAATAGATCTATCTTTAGGATTCGCGTCAATTAGGGTGTCTGTTCCCTAATTCTTAGATTACCAGACTTAATAAAAAGGGGCATATTCGATTTCGATAATTCAACCATAGAATGTAGTTTCACGTACTTGTGTCTATTTTGTAAATCATTTATAAAACCTGCATGTATTCTCATCCCAAAAATATTAGATTTTAAAAGTGGGACTATAACTCACTTTCACAGATTTTTACTTCGTCGAGAAGTAAGACTTGGCCACTGTTGACTCACGAACCTATAACAATATATACATATATATTAAAGTATGTTCAAAATATATTTACAACACTTTTAATATATTTTGATGTTTTAAGTTTATTAAGTCAGCTGTCCTCGTTAGTAACCTACAACTAGTTGTCTACAGTTAGATGTACAGAAATAAATCGATAAATATTATCTTGAATCAATCCACGACCCAGTGTATACGTATCTCAGTATTGATCACAACTCAAACTATATATATTTTGGAATCAACCTCAACCCTGTATAGCTAACTCCAACATTCACATATAGAGTGTCTATGGTTGTTCCGAAATATATATAGATGTGTCGACATGATAGGTCGAAACATTGTATACGTGTCTATGGTATCTCAAGATTACATAATATACAATACAAGTTGATTAAGTTATGGTTGGAATAGATTTGTTACCAATTTTCACGTAGCTAAAATGAGAAAAATTATCCAATCTTGTTTTACCCATAACTTCTTCATTTTAAATCCGTTTTGAGTGAATCAAATTGCTATGGTTTCATATTGAACTCTATTTTATGAATCTAAACAGGAAAAGTATAGGTTTATAGTCTAAAAAATAAGTTACAAGTCGTTTTTGTAAAGGTAGTCATTTCAGTCGAAAGAACGACGTCTAGATGACCATTTTAGAAAACATACTTCCACTTTGAGTTTAACCATAATTTTTGGATATAGTTTCATTTTCATAATAAAAATCATTTTCTCAGAATAAAAACTTTTAAATCAAAGTTTATCATAGTTTTTAATTAATTAACCCAAAACAGCCCGCGGTGTTACTACGACGGCGTAAATCCGGTTTTACGGTGTTTTTCATGTTTCCAGGTTTTAAATCATTAAGTTAGCATATCATATAGATATAGAACATGTGTGTAGTTAATTTTAAAAGTCAAGTTAGAAGGATTAACTTTTATTTGCGAACAAGTTTATAATTAACTAAACTATGTTCTAGTGATTACGAGTTTAAACCTTCGAATAAGATAGTTTTATATATATGAATCGAATGATGTTATGAACATCATTACTACCTAAACTTTAGTAGGTAAACCTACTGGAAGTGACAAGAAATGATCTAGCTTCAAAGGATCTTGG
Source organism: Rutidosis leptorrhynchoides (assembly GCF_046630445.1). NCBI lineage: Eukaryota > Viridiplantae > Streptophyta > Magnoliopsida > Asterales > Asteraceae > Rutidosis > Rutidosis leptorrhynchoides. The sequence continues at coordinate 124,040,916 of NC_092343.1, read as the reverse complement.
ATGGCTTGAAAGTTCTTGAAGTAGGATCATGACACAAAAACAAGTTCAAGTAAGATTTTTACTCGAATTAAGATAGTTATAGTTATAGAAATTGAATCTAAGTTTGAATATGAATATTACCTTGAATAAGAAAGATAACCTACTGTATATAACAAAGGTTTCTTGATCTTAGATGATTACTTGGAATGGATTAGAAAGCTTGGAAGTAAATTAGTAAACTTGAAGGGATTTTTGAAGTGTTCTTGAAGTGTTCTTCCTATGATGATTATAGCTTGATTCTTGAAGTGATTTTTGATGAAGATGATGATTAACTACTGGAAAAATACATTCATAATAGTGTGTGTGTGTTGAGAGAGAATTAGAAAGAGAATTGGAAGTGAAATGGAGTGAATGATGAGTAGTAATTGGTGAGTGGTGAGTGGGGTTAAAAGAAGTTCTAGTTAGTTGACTAGCTCATGGTAGAAGTTAAAATTGATTAGTCATACATGACATAATCAAGAGTGGAATCCCATGCTAGTTCCTATTGGTATATACTCATAGTAAGTACGTTTTGAAGCTGTGTATAATACGGGTAAGAATACGACTAGAATTCTTGATGAAAGAAAAGAATGGAAAAGTAACTGTAACCATTTTCGTTAAGTATGAGTGTTTTGATATATGTCTTGAAGTCTTCCAAAAGTATTTTAATACATCTAAATACACTACATGTATATACATTTTAACTGAGTCGTTAAGTCATCGTTAGTCGTTACATGTAAGTGTTGTTTTGAAACCTTTAAGTTAACGATCTCAATTAATGTTGTTAACCCATTGTTTATTATATCTAATGAGATGTTAAATTATTATATTATCATGATATTATGATATATTAATATATCTTAATATGATATATATACATTTAAATGTCGTTACAACTATAATCGTTACATATATGTCTCGTTTCAAAATCCTTAAGTTAGTAGTCTTGTTTATATGTATATAACTCTAGTAGTCTTGTTTATATGTATATAACTCATTGTTAATATACTTATGGAGATACTTACTTATCATAATCTCATGTTAACCATATGTATATCCATATATATATCGTCATGTCATTTTTACAAGTTTTAACGTTCGTGAATCGTCGGTCAACTTGGGTGGTCAATTGTCTATATGAAACATATTTCAATTAATCAAGTCTTAACAAGTTTGATTGCTTAACATGTTGGAAACATTTAATCATGTAAATATCAATCTCAATTAATATATATAAACATGGAAAAGTTCGGGTCACTACATAATCTTTCTAAATCCTCAATTGCTCAAGAAATATCAAAACGATTGCGAATTTTAATGAAGAACAAAATAGTTGACTTTTTAAATATAAGCTTTGACTCGAAAATTCTTCCTCGATAGATAACATTAGGATTTGAAATTTTTCAGATAGTTTAAGCATAAGATTTCAAACAAAACGTCATTATTACATTTTGATATTGAAATCGAATTTGAGTTATGGTATATTAAGTTCATAAACAGAGATATTATGCTAAAAAAAAGCTTTAGCAGATAAAAAAATCGAAGACTGTTATAAATTGATATTGAGAAAATAAAATGGAATGAGTTCCTTAATCACAGACTATTTTCGTATCTTATAGTCACAGATGGTTGTTGAGCCTTTGATCAGATAAAGAAGAAAATAAATATATAAAAAAAATGGAGAATGACCACTAACTAATTTTTGGATTGACATTGTGGTGAGATTTGTTTTTGGAAATCAATCAATTTACAGACAACAACAAATTTGAATAAAGGTTGATTGGGATGTGAAGCTGAATAACATAGGGGTCGACAAAAAAAATTAATACAGTTTATATAATTGATTCAATTATATCTGATTAGTATATATATTTTATAAATATTAATAATTAATATATATATTATTAATTATAACACTAATTTTATCAATGATACACTTGAAGATATTAATAATAAAAAGTGATAATATTAATAATAACAATAATAATAATAATAATAATAATAATAATAATAAAACTTACATTATAGCTTGTAATACTACATATTATTAATTATATCAAAATATAATTACATATAATATTTATATCCCATATATATCTTATAATAATTATTTATAGGATTCATACACCTTTATATATTTAATAATCAATTTATTATCTTGTATTATTTTAAATCATTATATGTATACTTTTGTTTATTTTCATATATATATATATATATATATATATATATATATATATATATATATATATATATATATATATATATATATATATATATATATATATATGTATATATATATGTATATATATATATATGTATATATATGTATATATATATAATTATATTTACACATAATGGTTCGTGAATCGTCGGAAACGGTCTAAGGTCAATTGCATATATTAAACAGTTCAAAATTTTGAGACTCAACATTACCGACTTTGCTTATCGTTTCGAGATCATAATAAGATTAAGTTTAAATTTGGTCGAAAATTCCCAGGTCATCACAAAAACAACCGCGCCTAATTCCAAATCATGCGTCGTATAATTTTGTTCGTGAATCTTCAATTGTCTAGACGCATAAGCAATCACCTTCGTTCGTTGCATTAATACACAACCGAGACCTTGCTTTGATGCGTCACAATAAATCACAAAATCATCATTCCCTTCAGGCAATGACAATATAGGTGCCGTAGTTAGCTTTTTCTTCAATAACTGAAACGCTTTCTCTTGTTCATCCTTCCATTCAAAATTCTTCCCTTTATGCGTTAATGCTGTCAAGGGTTTTGCTATTCTGGAAAAGTCTTGGATGAACCTTCTGTAGTAACCAGCTAGTCCTAAAAATTGACGTATATGCTTCGGAGTTTTTGGGGTTTTCCACTTTTCAACGGTTTCGATCTTTGCCGAGTCCACCTGGATACCTTCTTTGTTCACTATGTGACCGAGGAATTGAACTTCTTCCAACTAAAATGCACACTTTGAAAACTTAGCGTACAGTTTTTCTTTCCTCAATAATTCTAGCACTTTTCTCAAATGTTCTTCGTGCTCTTGATCCTTCTTTGAGTAAATAAGTAAGTTATCGATGAAAACAATGACAAAATTGTCAAGATATGGCCCACACACTCTATTCATAAGGTCCATAAACACAGCTGGTGCATTAGTTAAACCAAACGGCATGACCATAAACTCGTAATGGTCGTAACGTGTTCTGAAAGCAGTCTTTGAAATATCATCTTCTTTCACCCGCATTTGATGATACCCGGAACGTAAGTCAATCTTTGAATAAACAGACGAGCCTTGTAGTTGATCAAATAAGTCATCAATTCTAAGTAGTGGGTAGCGGTTCTTGATGGTAAGTTTGTTCAACTCTCGGTAGTCGATACACAACCTGAATGTACCATCTTTCTTCTTGACAAACAAAACAGGAGCTCCCCACGGTGATGTGCTTGGTCGAATGAAACCACACTCTAAAAGTTCTTGTAATTTGCTTTGCAGTTCTTTCATCTCGCTGGGTGCGAGTCTGTAAGGAGCACGAGCTATTGGTGCAGCTCCTGGTACAAGATCTATTTAAAATTCAACGGATCGATGTGGGGGTAATCCCGGTAATTCTTTCGGAAATACATCGGGAAATTATTTTGCGACGGGAACATCATTGATACTCTTTTTTTCAGTTTGTACTTTCTCGACGTGTGCTAGAATAGCATAGCAACCTTTTCTTATTAGTTTTTGTGCCTTCAAATTACTAATAAGATGTAGCTTCGTGTTGCGCTTTTCTCCGTACACCATTAAGGGTTTTTCTTTTTCTCGTATAATGCGAATTACATTTTTGTAATAAACGATCTCTGCTTTCACATCTTTCAACCAGTCCATACCGATTATCACATCAAAACTCCCTAACTCTACTGGTATCAAGTCAATCTTAAATGTTTCACTAACCAGTTTAATTTCTCGATTCCGACAAATATTATCTGCTGAAATTAATTTACCATTTGCTAATTCGAGTAAAAATTTACTATCCAAAGGCGTCAATGGACAATTTAATTTAGCACAAAAATCTCTACTCATATAGCTTCTATCCGCACCCGAATCAAATAAAACGTAAGCAGATTTATTGTCAATAAGAAACGTACCCGTAACAAGCTTCGGGTCTTCCTGTGCCTCTGTCGCATTAATATTGAAAACTCTTCCGCGGCCTTGTCCATTCGTATTCTCCTGGTTCGGGCAATTTCTAATAATGTGGCCCGGTTTTCCACATTTATAACAAACTACATTGGCATAACTTGCTCTGACACTACTTGCTCCGCCATTACTCATTCCGACACCATTTGTTCCTTTCGTTCTGTTAACCCCTGGTCCGTAGACCTCACACTTCACCGCACTATGACCATTTCTTTTACACTTGTTGCAAAATTTGGTGCAGAACCCCGAGTGATACTTTTCACACCTTTGGCATAGCTGCTTCTTAGTCCACCGTTTCAATCCAATTGGTCCTTCGGTTCCATCACATTCCAAAGGTTTGCAGGCAGTGAATTCTTTGTAGGAGCATCCTACATGATTTCTTGCACCGTTAGCTGCATTGCTAGATTCAGAGTTATTGTTGGTATGTAGCGCGGCCTGTACTACGGCTATGTTTGAAGCAAGAAAGGCACGAAATTCGTCTTCGCTCATATTCAAGGTGTATCGAGTAGTCGGTGCCATTTCCTTCAAAATAGTCAAATGAAACAATTTAATCATACAGAATATTAAGAGTAGTCAATAGTATCTCGTAGCATAATATGAACTCATTTATAAAAGCTTTTTCTTCATATTAGCGTTTTATAATTTTAAATTCGGGTACTACCTACCCGTTAAGTTCATACTTAGTAGCTAATATACAATTCAACTACTACAATTCCATATGAAAAACTGATTATAATAATATATCACATACAAATATTCTTCAAACTTACAACTTCGCTATATTACATATAACATGAAATATAGTACACTATGATACAGGACAGTTTTGAAGATAAATCTAGTTAATACGCAAGTTGTTCAGCATAGGAAATAAAGACACGTAATTCATAAGTCCAGAAACAAGTCATGCATTCTGGTTTTACTAAGACGACTTCCCATCCTTGGTCTTGTGGAAAATAACCGTTATGACCATTAGCTAGGCAGCATGTTGTAATGTCGTCAAAAGGACGAGGGTTTCATAATGTCCAACAGCCCCGTAATAATCTAAAAACCTTGTTTCTCACCCCAACTACTGAATCCGTCACTTGTGGGAAGGTTTTATTTAAAAGTTGCAATTCGATGTTCTTTTTCTCACTTTGGTAAGAAGCGAACATCACTAACCCGTAAGCATAACATGCTTCTTTATGTTGCACGTTAGAAGCTCTTTCTAATTCACGAAATCCTATGTTGGGATATGTTGAGTCAAAATAGGTTCTTAACCCGTAGCGTAAAATTGCATTTGGGTTCCCCGCATTTAATGCTTTAAAGAAAACACGGCGTAACTTACGGTCTCCCCAATGTGATATACCTTACCTATCAAAGGAAAGCCTTTTATAAACTAAGGCATTTCTGGAAAGTCTTTCAAATGTTTGACAAGTTAATTTCGCCATAACTAAATGTGCTGATAAATTCTGACCGACTCTAGAAAAGATTTCCTCAATATATATATATATATATATATATATATATATATATATATATATATATATATATATATATATATATATATATATATATATATATATATATATATATATATATATATACATATATATATATATATAAGTTGTACATTTTTAATATTTATTATTAGATTATCAAAATAAATTATTAACATTATTATATTAGATTTTTATTAAAATAATTTAATACATAATATTAGTATGTTTTTAAATATTAATAATTTTTAATGTAATCCATTGATAAGTGTTATTGATAGATTATCTTTATATAATATTTTTCATATATATATATATATATATATATATATATATATATATATATATATATATATATATATATATATATATATATATATACTTCTTTATAAAATATTTATATTTATAATACATTTCATATATATATATATATATATATATATATATATATATATATATATATATATATATATATATATATATAAGTTAGTACGTAGTAATAAAGTTAATAATAATAAAAGAGTCATATTTTATAACGATAATAATAATAATAATAATAATAATAATAATAATAATAATAGTAGTAGTAGTAGTAGTACTAGTAATAATAATAATAATAATAATAATAATAATAATAATAATAATAATAATAATAATAATAATAATAATAATAATAATAATAATAATAATAATAATAATAATAATAATACTTATAATAATTGTGATAATACTAAATAATGATATTAATGATAATACTAATAATAATATTAATACTAATAATAATAGTAATGATAATCCTAATACTCATTTTGAAGGTATTTCGTATGCCCGAGAGACATATTAAATTAATGTGGCTAATGTGTTATGATCCAAGTCGGGTCATACCCAATAACAAACTTACCGACACCTTATACGTATTTAATCTTAACGATTGGATCACTGATTAAATACGCGACACTTAACTTTAGAAAAATGGTTTTCTGAAATATTACTTGATGTGTGTGTGTGTGTATATATATATATATATATATATATATATATATATATATATATATATATAAATTATGGAATGATTTATATAATATGGATTTAATTATTTATAGGTTAAATAATTAATAAATAATGTTACATTCTTTTATAAAATAGGTTTTATAAATAATGTACACATAATAAATAAAATGGTAGTTTTATAAAATGTATTTTGCAAAATATCATTTTATAAAAGAAAACCATTTTATTTAAAACTTGCAAGTGGCATTGGTAGTAGGATTAAGCATGTCATTTGACTTGTCTTTTACTTGGTTTTCTCCATTCAAAATTGCATTTAACCAAGGCATTATGGGAGACCACCTAGACATGCATTCTACACATCAAAGCAAGTAAAAATTCTGCACAAAAAAACCTCCTACAGCTGCTGCCATTGCCGTGGGCTTTAGAGCTCTCCAAGGGGTTCAAAATTTGGTTTTTGCAAGTTTAATTCAAGTGTCATCAAATCCTAACCAAAGTACAAGGTGTTGGTAATAAGTTTGGAGTATAACAACTTGAGGTTTCATACTTTTGGAGCTCCATTCATCATCATCATCTTCATCATCTTGTAACCTCCTAACTTGGAGTAGGTACTTTTCTTTACTAGCACTCTTATATTTGTAAGTATATTTCTAGACTTGATCTATTTTGGAATTCATGTTTAAAAGGTTAAACTAATATTGATTTGTTTATGTAAAATTGCTTCCGCTACACTTTTAAAATCGGGTTTTGACATGCATGTTAATATAACTTGTAAATATGATGAATTCCAACAATGGTATCTAGAGCCGAGGTCATAGAAATATGCTTCTTGTATTTGGCTTTAAAACCCATTTAGATTACATTCTAGTAACATGCATGAAATTAGAATGTAAAAAATTTTGGGTTTTGGGTGGGGTGCCTTTTTGGCCGAATTTTTGGGGCTTCCAAAAGGGTTTGGAGCTTCAAATTTGGTCAAGTTTTGTTGTTTGTTGTTGTTCACAATCAAGCCTAGACCTTATGTTTGGATGTGTGAATGTTTGGTTACATTTCAATTGGTTGTAATATTCATTCATTTGGTTTGTAATATTGTAATAATTTTTTTTTTTTTTTTTTTTTTTTTTTTTTTTTTGTAATTTGGTGATGTAATTTATTTTATCTTGGTATGTAAAATATATTAGGATGTAATTTCTTTTTCCTAGAAAAAATGTATTAGGTTGTATATTTTTTGTAAAAAGAAATGAAGATTCAAGATGATGAAGAAAATCACAAGATGGAGCATATGGATGCAAGACTTAGTGGGAGATTTTAAAAATCTCTTACTTTGTGATTTAACCCTTTACCGGTGACACTTGTTTTCGGCTAAACAAGTGTCCACCACTTTGGCTTGATTATGAACATTGTTGTTATGCATGCTTGTATGATTATTGTGTTTGTATGCTTGGTTGGTACAAGAAAATCACATGTTAACAACTTGCAAAATGACATTATAATTGGTTATATTAAAAACAACAAAAGGACACTAATAAATGGTTATTAAGAACAAGATGATAATGTATATAAAATGGTTTATATCAAGTAATTGGTTTTATTACTAAGACATAAAATAGGTTTTTCATAATGTACTATACACCAAATGCATGTTGGTGTATGGCAATATGTTTTCTTAAACTAGAATAAAGAAAACCAAAAATCCCTTTAAAACTAAAACAAGGTAAACAAGTTTAACGCCATCCTTTTGTGGGACACTTAAACATAGTAGGGAACTCATAATGGGATAAAGGTCACCTAACCGTTATGAGCTAACTAATATGGTTAAGGTAAAATTCGCATGCTTGTGGGATAAAGGTCACCTAACCACTTGTATGTTAATTTTACATGTTTACACAAGTAGGACGACTTGATTTGGGAATCATGAACTTAGGGTCACCGAAGCATGAGGAACAAATAGGCGTTGATGGGATAAATATGCCATGCAAAAGGATTGCATGATCCCATATTTTAGAAGTTGCAAAAGGATTGCAATTGTCATATAAATGACTACCTAGCTAAATCAAATAACGGGATAAAGGTCACCTAACTGAAATTTGATTTACCGTTAGATTCTAATATTTAATAAGTCAATTAAAATTTAAAAGCGTATTGTTTATTAAATTTAAAATCGATACTTAAATGAACTTTGTTAAATTTTGTAGATGGCCGCCAATAACATGCAAAACGCACCTATTAACTTGAACAACCTATCGTTAAGGTCTCTCCTCGAGAAAGACAAACTCAACCATATGAACTTTATGGATTGGTTCCGCAATCTTAGGATTGTCCTCAAACTTGAGGATAAGGCGTATGTGTTGGAAGACCCCATTCCCGATCAACCCGATGAGGATGATACGGAAGGCATGGCTTATTGGGATAAGTATTGCGCTGATTCGGTGCAAGTCGCTTGCCTAATGCTTGGGACTATGATACCCGAACTCCAAAAGGATTTCGAGCATCATACTGCATACGACATGATCACGCAATTGAAGGAGATGTTCCTTCAACAAGCACGTGTCGAGCGCTTCGAGACCGTTCGAGCGCTTCATGCATGTCGTATGGACGACTCCCAATCCATTTTATCTTATGTCCTTAAGATGAAAAGCCTCATTGATCGCGCAAACCGTCTTAATCTCAACATATCTAATGAGCTAGCCACGGATCTTATCCTAAACTCCTTGTCAAAGAGGTTTGACCAATTTGTAATTAATTACAATATGAATGGGATGGATAAGACCATTAGCGAACTTCATGGCATGCTTAGGACGGCAGAAACTAGCATGGGTAAGAGGGCTTCACCCATGCTAATGATCAATGATGGTGGGTCCAAAGGTAATAACACCTCTAAGCCAAAGGCGGCTAAGAGGAAAGGACCCGCCCATCAAGGCAAGGGAAAGGGGAGGATGGTTACCCCAACCAAAAACAAGAACACGAAGCAAAAGGTTGTCGGACAAGCAAACCCCAAGGAAGACCCGTGCTTCGGTTGCGGTGAAATGGGTCACTGGAAACGCAACTGCCCGGTCTACCTTAAGGAGTTGAAGGAAAAGAGGGATGCGGGGCAATCCTCAGGTAATATATATATGGTATATATAGAGCTTAGTATTACTTCTTCTAATACATGGGTATTAGACACTGGATGTGGAACTCACATTTGCAATTCTTTGCAGGTGTTCAAAAGAAGTAGCAAGCAAGCGGGAACATCAAGTCTCTTTATGGGTAATGGAGCCAAAGTGCAAGTGAAGGCTCAAGGATACTTTGTATTAAAGCTTCCAAGTGGTTTGGAACTTATTTTGAACAATGTTTTGTATGCACCGGATTTATGCCGAAACATTATTTCAATTTCCCGTTTAAAACAATGTGGTTTTTATCTTAATTTTGTTAATGATGATATCCACGTTTATTTAGATAATGTATTCTATTTTAAGGCTTCGCCTTCAAATGGAATTTATGAATTGGTTCATGATGATACATCATCTAGTAGCTCAATATACCATACTAGCACCAAGAAACTCAAAAGGGATTTGAGTGATTCCTACTTATGGCATTGTCGCCTTGGTCACATAAACAAGAACCGAATGCGTACACTTCAAAAGAATGGACTCTTGAAATCAAATGAGATGGACTCGTTTGATGTATGTGAATCTTGTTTACAAGGCAAAATGACTAAAGCACCTTTCAAAGGGACCTATGAAAGGGCTAAAAATTTATTGGGATTAATACATTCGGATGTATGTGGACCCTTTAAACCCATGACTAGGAATGGTGAAAGATACTTTGTTACTTTCATTGATGACTTTAGTCGTTTCGGATATGTCTACTTATTAAGACATAAGGATGAAACTTTTGAAGCATTCAAAGAGTATCAAAACGAAGTACAAAATCAACTCAATAAGACAATCAAGGTACTTCGTACCGATAGAGGTGGTGAATACCTAAGCGATGCTTTCCAAGATCATCTTAGGAGTTGTGGGATTATCTCACAACTTACTCCACCAGGAACACCCCAACTTAACAGGGTTTCCGAAAGGAGGAACCGAACCCTAATGGATGTGGTTCGATCTATGATGGCAAGAAGCTCGTTACCTCTATTATTTTGGGGTTATTGTCTAAGCTCCGCGGCTCGTATTTTAAATATGGCCCCAACCAAGAAAGTGGAACGAACTCCTCACGAGATGTGGTTTGGAAAACCTCCTTCTCTATCATACTTGAAAGTATGGGGATGTGAAGCTTATCCTAAGCGCTATGATGCTAATAAGTTGCATGCTCGATCCACGAAGTGTATCTTCATAGGATATCCCAAGGATGATATGGGATACTATTTCTATGATCGGACCGAGCAAAATGTATTTGTTGCTCGAAAGGCGGAATTCCTTGAAACTAAGTTCCTAATGGAAGGTAATAGTGAAAGGAAGATAGATTTTGAAGAGGTTCAAGATCAAGTAGATGATACACAATTGGTTAACACTAGCACTCAACATGAAAATGTTGAGAATGATCAAGTGGTTGATCAAAGTATACAAGACGTTCGAAGATCTAGTAGGATTAGTAATCCTCCCGAGAGATATGGGTTTCTCATGGATGGTTGCTATGTGGTTGATTTGAATGAACCCACAAACTACAAAGATGCTTTATCAAGGATCGATAAAGACAAATGGCAGGAAGCCATGAACGTCGAGATGCAATCCATGTATGACAACCAAGTTTGGGAACTTGTTGCGCAACCTCCTAGCTCTAGGCTAGTTGATTGCAAATGGATTTTCAAGAAGAAAACCGACATACATGGAAACTTGGATACATATAAAGCTAGACTTGTAGCAAAAGGTTTCACTCAAACTCAAGGGGTTGACTATGATGAAACTTTTTCGCCTGTGGCAATGCTAAAGTCTATTAGGATATTATTTGCCATTGCTGCTCATTATGATTATGAAATATGGCAAATGGATGTCAAGACCGCTTTCCTAAATGGATATCTTGTGGAAGATGTCTATATGGTTCAGCCTGAAGGTTTTGTTGATCCGAAATATCCTAAAAAGGTATGCAAGTTAAAGAAGTCAATCTACGGATTAAAACAAGCATCTAGAATGTGGAATCATCGTTTTAATGAGGAGGCTGAGAAATTTGGCTTCATCAAAAATGGTGATGAAGCTTGTGTATACAAGAAAGCTAGTGGGAGCACTATCATGTTTCTTGTACTATATGTGGATGATATATTGTTATTTGGAAATGATATTCCGGCAATGCAAGGAGTTAAAACTTGGCTAAGTAAATGCTTCTCCATTAAGGATCTTGGAGAAGCACAATACGTTTTGGGGATTGGGATCTACAGGAATAGATCCAAGAAACTAATAGGTTTGAATCAAAGTGCATACATTGAAAAGGTCTTGAAAAGGTTCAAGATGGAGAACTCTAAGAGTGGTTTGGTACCTATTCAAAGAGGAACGCCTCTCAGTGCCCTACCACGAAAGATGAGTTCATCTCAGTGACCTACCACGAAAGATGAACAAGAGAGAATGAAGAGAGTCCCTTATGCATCTGCTATTGGGTCAATCATGTATGCAATGATATGCACTAGACCGGATGTGTCATGCGCCCTAAGCTTGACAAGTAGATACCAGAATAACCCAGGAAACAGTCATTGGATTGCGGTTAAAAGTATATTGAAATACCTTAGGAGGACTAAGGATATGTTTCTAATATATGGATCTGGTGAGGAGGAACTTGCTGTAAAGGGTTACGTGGACGCGAGTTTCCAAACTGATCGAGATGATTCTCGATCACAATCCGGTTATGTCTTCAAGTTAAATGGAGGTGCGGTCTCTTGGAAGAGTTCAAAACAGGATGTTGTTGCATTATCCACTACAGAGTCGGAGTACATTGCCACCCCATTGGCAGCTCAGGAAGCTGCATGGACGAAGAAATTCATTGATGACTTAGGAGTAGTCCCTTCCATTCAGGACCCTCTTGAGATCTTTTGTGACAACGAGGGTGCGATTGCTCAAATCAAAGGACCTCATGCTCACCAAAAGACCCGTCACATTGAGCGGAGATTCACCTACATAAGGGATGAAGTTGAAAAGGGAAAGATATGTATTCGCAAAGTTCACACAGATCTTAATATAGCGGATCCTCTCACGAAGCTCTTACATGGATCAAAACATACAGGACATGTTTGTGCATTAGGGCTTCGATATTCTAGTGATTGGTCATGATCTGTTTTATGTATTGTAACGGAACGAATTAGTTCAAACTCATTAATAAAATTATGGTATTAATTTAATTTTGAGTTATGTTCCTATTTTGCATATTTTATCCATGAATAAATAATTATTCTAAATTCCGTAGTTGATCACATTTGTGGGAACAAGTGTGAGGTTTAGACTATTATGAACTTGGATTGGTATACATTCACGGGATGAATGTGGGGCAAGGTTGCAACCAAGGTTCATAGATATTTGTGGGATACAAATATTGGAAGACCTGCCCTCAAGATTTACTGAATGGAGCCTTTGTGGTTGATCACATGTAATCTTGAGTAAAGGCGAATATCATTGTATCCTCTGACCGGAGATCATATTGGGTTCGGATATCTACCAGGTATTGTGCCTTGATTCTCTCCTTCGCTATTCTGAAATATGGTAGTTCATAAGGAAGAGCTCAGGTATAATGCAAGGTATATATTTAGGACGTATGTAGTCAAGATGGA